>NW_019416788.1:0-67926 GCF_000390285.2 Anoplophora glabripennis
CCCAACCAACCGCTCAGGAGGACGATTATAGATTCAAACTTCACCTAACGCTGTAATTAAGACAAATAAAAGTGTTATCTTCAAAAATTGTTATAATTTAAAGTTATCTACGGTTAGTTCTGTCGAAATTCATCGAATCAGAACTGCTAGGGGTTGGTCAACTAGCCGCAGCTTCCCTGTAGACAACGACCCAATAACTTGCATGTGATTTTATGCGTTGGAAATTTATATCAAATAAATTCAAGATTCTTAGATTTCATATTCCCGTTATAAATTGTTTTTGTCATTTCAAACACTTTGCTATCAGTACTTAGTTTTTTGTGAACGCAGTATTTCTTGCCTACGCTATTTATCGGTTAAACTATTCATTTATACTCTTTTATTAAATATATTTTTTGGAAAAATTAAATTTGAAAAAGGTTTAACTCATTGTTTCTCGTTTGTTTTCGCTCGATATTCTGCCCATTTATTTCTTTAAAAATTTCGCTTCACCATGTCAACTGTAACCAACAACCTAAAACAATTAAAAGCTCTTAGGCACATTAGTATTGACCGCGTCGAAGATTTGAAATTAGTAGCTCAGATTGCTCTCATAAATGAAAATGTTCGGACCCAATTTAAATCTCGCTGCTGTAATTTAGACACAATCTATGAAGAATTTGAAAAGCATAATCAAGGTATTTTTCCGATTGTTTCTACTTTGGAAGATTATGATATAGAAAATGAAAATATTGTACGTAAAGATTTTGATTCTTCTTATTATAAAATTAAAGAAATTTATAATAAATTGTTTGATATCACGAATGTAGTCGCTGACACCTCTTCAAGTAAACCTAATATAAAACTTCCTAAATTAGAATTGGCTAAATTTGACGGCAATCTCAAGAAATAGAGGACATTTATTGATATGTTTGAATCAACTGTTCATAAAAATAATAATCTTTCAAATATAGATAAATTTTCTTATCTAATTGCTTCTCTAGGTCATCCTTTAAGTATAGTTCAACACCATCGCCTTTGTGATCAAAATTATTTAATTGCATTAAATTCCCTTAAACTTAATTATGAAGATAAACGCGAATTGGCTAATTCTTATTATAAAGAAATCGAAAATGCTACCAAATTAACTGAAAATGATGCCTGTCCTGAAAATTTTAAAAAATTGTTAAATATTTTTACTGAAAATTTAAATGGTCTTGAAAATTTGGGTTTTCCTATTTCTCACTGGGATTATCCCATGTTTAACCCTCCGTTAGTCGCGCATATATCAAACTGATACCATGGCTTTGCTTTACGCGAATTTCTCAGAAGAACCGAAACTTACGATATTGGAATTCTCAGTAGTTGTGGGGTAATGCATTTTTAACGACTTTCTGGAATTACAAGCCCCCACCATCAGCGGCAGAGCCCCTAACTACCTGAAAGGGGCGAGCGGTCGGATTTGTATCAGTCTGATACACGTTCGACTCAAAGTGTTTGTTTTGTGGAATCAGTCTCAGTAATGTACATCGCGAGCTAGGTAGTTACAACAAATTTGTGGAGCTTTTAGGCAGTGGTTTGTGTGTGTTTTTTAATTGAACTGAGTCTTCCAGTAAATCATGAGTACCAAAAAATTTTAAGACCTTTCGAAACAGCAGGACGTAGATGAATTAAACAGTCTAGTTTTTGAGGAAATAGATTAATTCGGTAGGGTACAAGCAGAAGAACACGTTAGTGATACTGATGAGTCTGAGACGGACGTCCGTGTAGAATTAAGATCTGTGGATTCCGATACTGATCATGAGATCAGTGATTAGGAAATTTCTGAAGAAAGTAGCGAAGAGGAAGAGCAAGAGACTAACTATTTTCTTGATGAGTGAAAAAATAATAGGCAATTAGGTGTAATGTTATGTAAAAATAATTATTGTAGGCAAAGATGGAATACGCTGGAGTATGATTCTTCCCCGACAAACGCGAATGAGACACCAAAATATTCTCATGAAGTTACCCTCTGTTGTTGGTCAAGCTGCATTGAATGCGAAAACAAAAACGGATTGTTGGGATCTTGTATTCAGCACCAACATTTTGAATTTAATTTTTGTCTATACAAATCAATATACAGGGTGATTCTTTAATGTTGCGAAAAATTTCAGGGACAGGTTCTTTAGTGTCCGGAAACGCTTCGTTTCCGAGATACTGGGCGTTCATTTTTTTTGTAATCTACTTTTAATACTTGTTATTTCAAAAGTCCTTTAACTATACGATTAGGGTATCTGTCTTGATAGATGTCTGATTAAATTATCTTATCGTGTTCAAACAAAATAGCCCCAGTTGGCTTGGAAATTGGAATGCCCAACAACTGTCAATAATTGTATTTTGTTATTAGTTGATTACTGTTTGTCACATTGTGAGTGTAGGTGTTTCGTGTTTTAAAACTGATATTTCTCTTCAAAGAATGAATTACACAAATAATGAATTGTGCGATATGCATTTTGTTTATGGTCTTGCCGACGGTAATTCGTTAAGGGCTAGGCGTATTTATGAGGAAAGATACCCTAATCGTGCAATTCCGCATCATACAATATTTGCTCGTCTCCATCTCCGTCTCAATGAAACAGGAAGCTTTAAAAAAATGACTGCTGAAAACGGGCGACCTCGTACAGTTTCAACACACGAAATCGAAGAAAGTCCTACAACAAGTACAAGAAAGATTGCAGCAAATCTAAATATTAGTTAGTCAACAGTCTTTAAGGTACTGAAGAATCAGCTTTTGTATCCATATCACATCCAAAGAGTACAGGCGCTTTTACCAGACGATTTTCCTCGAAGGTTGGCTTTTTGCCGATGAATTCAAGAAAAAAATGGACAAAATCCTCAGTTTTTGGCAGAAATATTTTTCACTGAGGAGGCTAATTTCTCCAAAGAAGCCATAATGAACTTTCATAATAATCACATATGGGCAGATGAGAATCCACATGCAATAATTGAAAGCCGCCATCAACATAAATTTTCAGTAAATGTATGGGTCGGAATTGTTGGAAACCACTTGATTGGCCCATTCTTTTTACCAAGGAGGCTAACTGGAGAAGCTTATCGTAATATTCTTGAAGAGGAGTTGCGGATACTACTGGAAGACTCCAAATGTATTTTATGCACGATGGCGGTCCAGCACATTTTAGTTTAATTGCGCGACAATATTTGGATGCAGTGTACCCAAATCGTTGGATATGTCGAGGAGACCCACAACCCTGGCCTCCGCGGTCTCCTGACCTAAATCCATTGGATTTTTGTCTCTGGGGCCACCTCAAACATCTGGCTTATTCCACTCCAATTGAAAATGTCGAGGAATTGAGAAATCGTATTGTTACAGCGTGTGAAACAATTAGGCACACCCCAGGCATTTTTGAACGCGTTCGTCAATCAATGCGTCGCAGGATCGAAGCATGTAGTGCAATTGGAGGTGGTCATTTTCAACAACTTTTATAACTTTACTTCTTCGCTGGTTTTCATTAATTATACCAATTTAATTTTTTCATTCTAATAATTCTTGCCTCACTGTGCATTAATACCTGGAATAAATAAGTGCAGAGCAAAAGTTATTAAAATTATTATTTTGTAACATTTTGTATTATGTTATTTTGCATTTTGTATTATGTTATTAATGATACAAAAAATGGCTCCTATTATTAAACATAAACCAGTCAATTTTCAAATAAATCGGTTAAAGGACTTTTGAAATAACAGGTATTAAAAGTAGATTACAAAAAATGAACGCCCTGTATCTCGGAAACGAAGCGTTTCCGGACACATGCTAATGGGAACCTTTTTTCTTATTTTTATCTAAAGAACCTGTCCTTGAAATTTTTCGCAATATTAAAGAATCACCCTGTATAGGTTTACCACGGTAAAAGAAAATTTTAAAGAGAAAGAGATTGCCGTCCTACAAATCTGATAGAGATAAAAGCATTTTTGAGTATGTTACACTTGGCAGGGGTATTTCGAGGTGGCCCATCGAAACTTGCAAGATTTTTGGACGATAGATGGTCTAGGAATAGACGTGTTTCGGATGACGATGTCAGAGATACGGTTCAGATTTTTGTTAAGATGTGTACGATTTGATGACCGAGAAACACAAGAACGACGTGCTTTTGATAAATTAGCAGCAATTAGAGAACTGTTCGCTTCTTTTATTGAAAATTGCAAAAACCACTATCATCTTGGCCAAAATGTCTTTCTTAAACGCTTACGAACCAGTAAAGGCGTAATTATTAAAAACAGAACCCGAGCGAAACGAATGCTGAGTGCTGAGTTTACAATAATTATTACCTACTTATCGTCAAATTTATGACGTTTAGACAGCTCCAAATTTCTAACAATAGGTATTCCTGATATTAAATGAAGGGAGACAATTATTTAAACTAGCAAACGCAGACATTAAATCCGGGTTTGGGATTTTGGAAGGTCGCGCGCGGGCATATCTCACGTTTGCTCTACAATTGGCATTGCGTATTAGTTATTACTATTATTAGTAATAACCTATTAACTATTTTCAAAAGTAGTTCAAAATTTGATCTGGATGAAAAACGATCTGATGAGGTATTCAATTGCTTCAATTCAATTTGGCAAGTGAATGTGGCATTGGTGCTGAATTTCCTGTTGAACAACATTCAAAGAATCCGAGAAGAAGTGAATTTGTACTTCACAATTACAGATACTGCCAAAATATCGGTGGAGAAAGATTCGACTTATTAAATAAATGTAATGAAACATTTGGATTTTTGTCTAATATACAAGAAGATCAATCCGATGATCTTATGGAAAATTGTAAGGATTTGGATCTCGCGCTACGAGGAAATTCAGACGGCAAGATCTAAAGATACATTAATGGGATAGAATTATTGAATCATGAAATTACAAACTTTTAGAGTTATCCCCAACCGTAAAGGAAACATTGAATTCACTAAAATTTATTTTAGAAAAAGAACTTGTGCTTTCATTTACCAAGTTTTCTAGTGGATTAAGAATATCCGCCACGCTACCCTGTATCAGTTGCATCTGGGGAGCAGTTTCTCCAAACTTAATTCGATTAAAATTTTTAGAAGATCCAGTATGATCCAAGAGAGAAATACCTCCCTGCTATGTTTTCAATAGAACGTGAATCGTCCGAAGAACTTGATCTTATAGCGTATATACAGGGTGACCCAGAAATGGCGGGCAATCTCTCGGATATGGATAGATAATGAGAAAATAATGTCACAAGTTCATATAAAATTTTTTCCTCCGGGCTCACCCTCTTGAAGTTGAGAATTAAAAATGTTTTTTTTTTGCTGTAACTTTTGTATTTTTCAATAAATTTTGAAAATTTTTTGGCTGGATCTATAATTTTTGAAGCTGCTTTGGATGATAAAATGAAATCCTCGATAATAATTATGGGGGTCCGGGGGCAAAGCAACCCCCACCAAAATTTCTAAAAAAAAAATTGTTCCACTATACCCCAAATTTTGTAAAAATTTGTGGTATTTTACGTAAAAAAGGTATACTTGTTGAATATCCATAAAATAGATATTTTTTGAGATAAACCCGTTTAAAGAGGAAGGTACCATTTAATTTGAGACATTTTATTTAATTGAAACAGATTTAATCGATTTATTTGGCAGTGCAGATGTTTACGTACTCCGAGTCGTCGCGATTCTATCCAATAATAGGGAACGGATTTGACCACGCCATACCGTCACTGATTGTTTTAAAACATTTACCTATTTGTTAGTTGTGGACAACGTACAAACGCGTTGCAAAGTTTCTCATAAAAAAGTCCATCGGAAATGCATGAAATGTGATGTAGCTTTACATGTAGATTGTTTTGTAATATACCATAATAATTAGAATACCCCTCTCTCAAATGTTGATTTTTTATTATTTTACAGTTTGTTATATGCTATTTTAAAATGTTTGTAAAATAATAAATATTTGTTAGTGGTTCATCTACCGTCCTTTTAAAAGGACGGTACTTTTTAAGAAAACCAATGCGAAACAATTTTTTTTAATTTTCGAAAAAAAATTTTCTGGGCTAACAAAGTTTTTGTATGTAATAAAGGTGGAATTGAAGAAAATGAGCAAGAGTCATTGCCAAGTAGTTCAAAACGTCCATCAGAACCAATTTTTTCAGAAACGAAGAGAAAAAAATTAATAAAAGGAGAATAAGTGATTTTTATAAAATTTAGTACTTATTGTTTAAAGAATTTTAATTACGATATGAAAATATTAAATTAAGTAAACCATCTTTTAGAAGTAGAAGTTGAAAAATTTATAAATATTTTAAATGTAATTAAGACTCTTTTATTTTTTTTTTCAGACAAACCTAGTAATTTGCAAAAAGCGATAGAAGCATATACGTCAGCGCAAAAGAAAACGGTAAGTTTATTGGTCAAACCATTATCTTTAAAAAATTAAGGTGTGGAAGATGAGAAATTCAAAAAACTTGAGCTAAAGAAAATGGAGTTAAAAATAAGACGGTTGGAAGCAAAAATAATGGGATACAATATCCATGAATTAAACTATGAATTTATTATTTGTTAAAGTAAAGGTATATTTATAGTATACAATACAGTATAAAAAACTGGATTTTTGGGGTTTGTGATTTGTAGAAAAAGTTTAATGGAATTATATAGTACATATGTAGAATGCGAATTGCCCCTGTTAAAATGTATTATTAGTATTAGTTATAAATTCAGCCAGGACCATTTAGAAATATTTTTTTAGTTTTATGCGGAGTAAAGAAGGATATAATAAATAATCCGACTGCTCGACAATTTGAGGCGACTTATAAAAATTTGTTAGTTCACTATTTTAAACTGTTCTAGTAGGAATAGTTTAATAGAAGATGATGAAAATAACTGTTTAACTGTTTTGATGGATTTTCAGCACGATCACGATTATATATCTTCTTACAGAATATGTTACAGATGTTGTTTACTACATAGCTGGATATGTAATTAAAACGTTAAAGAAAAAGATACCTTGTACAAAATGTATAAACATAATGGAAGATGAGTACACTTTATCAACCTTACTAGTTAAAAGGAAATATGGCAACTTAATTAATGCATTAAAAGTTTTGTAACAGAGATATGTACCTGTGGCGGACGGTATTTGTCATAAGGCTTCTCGCACAGTGGATGCGTGCTAGTACGAATTGAAGAGCTATCGAGCTCCGCAGTTGCCTACTTTTAATTCCGCTTTCCGATTTTCGCTAATAAAATTAAGTGCCAAAGAGTGAAGAAAAACCAAGGTGAGTTGAATCCGAGTTTGTTCGACATCCCTTTCTATACTTTAATTATTATAAAATTTTTACAGTCCACTAATTACTTAATAACTTTAATTATATGGACTGGGAGCAAAGAAAAGTTTTTGTTTTCTCCCTAGTTGACTGCTGCACTGCTACAAGAAAAAGAGCAACAAATGAATCAAGGTCAGCTTTGGTATATCACTTAAAAATTGGTGGAACAATAAGACAAGTATGTAAAAATACTTTTTTAAATACATTTAGATGGCCAGTAAGAAATTGGGTAAATGACATTAAATGACAACTAAAAAAGAACAAAAGGATAATTTAACCCATTTGATCCTACCGTCCTTTATAAAGGCCGCTGAATGTAGAGCGCGATAAAATCAAGATCAGCGTTGAAATCCTAGATGTCGCTATTGGTATAGTTTCAATGATTATTAGTGCAACCGCAAACAGGATAAAAGTGATTTGTTTACGTTCTTGCGGCACGTGTCGAATATTTTTGGTACTCTTGCAAAGTGCGAATCGACAATGGATAATTGGAGGTATGTAAATATTGTTTTTTCAATAAGTAATAGTGTTTTTGTAACTTACATCACGAAGCTAAATGTACAAATAGTTATTGAGTATAAAATACTAGTCCGTTTTTATTTATTTTCATGGGCACGTGGTCATAAAAAAGAGGTGTTCTTTTAAAAGGACAGTAGGAAAATCCACTACTGTTCGGTGTAAATGCTAATAAGTATATATTCTTGTTTCTAGTTATTGGAAAAAGCCGTTAACCCTAGCCGAATTAGGCGAAGAATTAGAAAACATAGGTGAATCGGAGATTCCAAATGATATTATAATTTTTCCTCCGGAGAACGCCAATGATCCCGTTACTGATGAGGATTCAGGTGATGAAGATCAGGTTGTAATGGAAAATCTACCTGGATCTCAATTGAGGGTAGAGGTAGAAATCAAAATCCCTGAGGAAAAAGTAGGGACGTCTGTAATATCCGAAGATTCGGATTCTGAGGACGATAGGCCCTTGTCACACTTCGTTTTGCGCAAGCCTAAAATAATGAAAAAGTTCTCGTACAAGACTCAAGATTTGCAGCCCGATTTTCCACCTTGGATTCCAGTTCAGACAGTACGAAACCAGCAATCTCCAGCCACCATTTTCAAGATGTTTTTTGACGATGACGTCATTGATTTGATTCTTCATTATAGCAATAATTACGCACACCAAAAAAATCTACATGATGATATATCAAAGAACGAAATGTATTGTTATATTGGTATATTGCTTCTCAGTGGATATTGCATTGTTTCTCGAAGAAATATGTACTGGCAAAATTTAGAGGATACTAACAATAAAATGGTGTGTGCTGCCATGTCTCGTGACCGATTTCATTATATAATGCAAAATATTCACTGTAATGATAATGGTCGATTAGACAAAGATGATAGGTACTCAAAAATGAGACCAGTTTTTGACATTTTGAATAAAAAGTTCTTCGAACATGCGCCTGCAGAGGAAAACCACAGTGTGGATGAAGCCATGGTGCCATACTTTGGTCGTCATGGCTGCAAGCAGTTCATTCGTGGAAAACCCATTCGCTGGGGCTACAAGCTATGGGTGGGAGCTACAAGACTTGGTTACATCAATTATTTTGACCCTTACCAAGGCTCATCCTCAAAGTTGCCGGAGCAGTATAAACATATGGGATTAGGTTCCGCCGTGATCCTGAAATATGCTGACGTTTTACAGAAGATGCCATATCACTCATTTCATCTATTTTTTGATAATTATTTCAACTCTCTGTCCCTTCTAAAAGAACTTACACTGCGAAAAATCAAAGGTACTGGAACAATTAGAGAGAATCGGATCCCACAATGTCCTCTAAAATCATCACATGAACTAAAGAAGGTCGAGCCTTTGATTATTCCTTAGCTGACGATAACATGATGATCTGTAAATGGAACGACAATAGCGTCGTAACTTTGGCTTCAAATGCGTCATCAGTATTCCCACTAAATAGGGTCAAAAGATTTTCACAATCTCAGAAAAAACATATTCAAGTCTACCAACCGTTTTTGATAAAATTATATAACGAAAATATGGGCGGCGTAGATAGAAGTGACCAGAATATTAGTCAGTATAGAACAACGATACGTGGAAAAAAATGGTATTTTCCATTACTAACCCACTGCATCGATATGGCAGTCCAAAATTCTTGGCAATTACAAAAGTGCAATGGGGGGAAGATGGATCAGCTCGCTTTTAGACGATCAATTGCCATTGAGTTACTGGAAACGTATAAAAGGACTATAAAGAGGGGACCATCGAAGGCACCAAAAACACAGCACGAATATTCTCGTTTTGATGGACTCAATCATCTCATACTCTATCAAGATCAGCAACGGAGATGTGCGTCCTGCCATAAGAAAGTAAATTTTATCTGCAATAAGTGTAATGTAGCCCTTCACCCTAAGGATTGTTTTTTCATGTACAATACCATGTAAAATTTGACTAATAAAATGTTTAAAAAATATGGCTTTCTCAGTATCCTACGATCCTACCGTCCTTTTAAAAGGACACCTCGTTGTGACCAATTAAAAGCTTCCATATTTTTTTTACAATTTTTTCTAGCTCCAATAATCTATTTTTAACAAACTACATAAAAACAGTAATTTTTGAGGAAATAAAAAAGTTTCAGGATTAAATGGGTTAATAACTTATTTAGAAACAATATCCAAACTGCCATCGCACTATTGCAAAAAACAAACTGACAAACTATATTTAGAACCGATTTTCACAACGGAGTTTTTCAATCATTATGTAGAATATTGTAAAGAAAGGCAGATACAACATCTATGTAGGCAAATATTTGATAAAACTCTATCAGAAAAGAAGATCTCCATACTTGACCCTAAAAAAGATGCTTGTGATATTTGTGTGAAATTCGAAATTGGAAATACGGAAGAAGAAGCCTATAAACTACACATCGAACGAAAAGAACTAGCTAGACAGGAAAAAATGGAGACAAAAAAATGCTGAGGAAGCAAAATGTTTTGTGAATACCGCAGATTTACAAGCTGTGAAATTGTCACGGTTTTTTAATGCTAGTGCTTTATATTATAACAAAATTATGTGTTCACAATTACACTGTATTTGATTTAGTGTTGATTTTGCTAGCTGTCTCATAGACTATCTCAACCAGTACAAAGATTATGGAAAAGCTATTGTTATTTGGATATGTATTTCAATTAATGATAATGTTACTCTGTACATGCTGTTATTAAAAACAAATTGAAGAACAGAGTTATCCATCTTCCAACTGATTATGTTGCTGTTTCAAAAGAAGCACGACAAAACCCAAGACCTTACGAGGTTAAATACTTGTCAATCAATTTTTTTCCATACTACGCAAGTGACAATCTTTGTTCATCAATTAGGCCTGGTTCACTAACAGTAAATGAAATAAGAAACTTTAAGTATTTACCAGAAGGTAAAATCATGTACAAGTGTAATTTTTCCGAAGACTGGGAAGAATTGCCCCAACGAATAAAAAGTTTTATTTAAAAAGAATCCTAAAAATGTGCCGCCAAAATTGTACAGAAAATCCATAAAAATAAAAAACACCAAAATAGCAACACGTTCAACAATTAAAAGAAGTGATACCAAAAAAATGCCATAATTTTTATGATAATCAACTGAAATGCATTCGCCATAAAAATACATGAAAGCAGTCTTGGAAGAATTAGGAAAGTGAAGTCAAAAATTAAAGAACTATTACTGTGAGTAGTACAAATGTTGAGTCAGTTACAACAACAAACATTCCTTCTACTTCTAAAACAGCTATAGAATCTTTATTTCCCACAATGCCAGGCCCAACTAATATTACGCAGGATCCCATAGATAACGAAATAGAGGTTTATCCAAAGGAGTGTGAAATTGACAAAAATTTATCATCATTGCAATGGTGGAAAACAAATGAACATCGATTCCCATATCTAAGATATTTAGCTAAAAAATCTTGCCATACCAGCAATATCAACGCCTTCGGAGCGAGTGTTCTCGAGTGCGGGTAATATAGTGACGGTTAAAAGAAGCTGCCTGTCGGGAAATACTGTCAATATGTTGGTTTTCTTAAATAATAATTTTAAAAAGTAATCACCTTAAATAATTTGGTTTAGTTTAGAAGACAGAGTTGTTGTGTTTACAAGTTTCTTAATAATTAACACATAATTATTGTTAATTTTAGAAAATTAATGGTCACTGTTTAGTTTGGAATCGTTGTTTATGTTTAGGTGTTTCCATAATAATGATTTAAAAATAATGACGTTCAATGTGAATGTGTACCCCCGATGTGTAGTACCTAACCTACTTATGCTTAGTTTGCAGTTTTTTATTTTATTTTTTTACCTATGGACTTACCTATGGAAATTATACTTATGCGTTATGTTAAGTGCATATTGAAAATTAAAATTATTTAGAAATGATTTATTGCTGGCAATAACTATACAGGGTGTCTCATAATTAGTTGCCAACCCTGAACAGGCCGATTCTATGATCAAAACTAAGTAAAAAAGTTCATATGAACATGGGTCCGGAAATGCTTCCTAAGGGCACAGTGACCCAATGAAGAGGGAGGAATGGAAATCATTTTTTTTTGCAATATCTCTCAATCGCGTTGAATAAATGAATGAAATTTGGTATACACAGCTAAATTTTGATGAGCAATTTGATGGACTAATCCATTTATTTCCACAAGGTCCATTGGGGTGGGTACGGGGGGGCCCTTGGTACTTTGCGTGTGTAACTTTTTCATCTTTGACTTTTTAACAAATTGGACAGCAAATTCCGTTTTCCCGAACTGTTTTGTGTTAAAAAGGTACTCTTGTTTCAAATCGTTATCTTTAACGGTTTCTGAGAAAATCTCTCTTGAATTAATCCCACTTTGGTCAATTTCATAGTAATTTAAACAAAAAATAATAATAATTTTCCTTTCCTCTCTTTTCCATTTAAAGGATTAATTTTTATTTAATTTAATTTTTTATTAATATTAGATTAAATTTAAACAAATAAATTTTTTTTATATAAATAATAAATTGAAGAAACACAGTTTAACATTTTCACTTTTAATATTAGATTTAAGTTTAAAATTTAAAATACTTATGTGAGTAACGTCGTATATCGGTTTTTCAAAACACTATTTTCAGATATCCGATTTTGGCTATTATTCGAGTAACCTGTTATTCGAATAACCGGTTTTAACCACTATTCGGCTAACCGGTTTTATCTGAAATCGGTTTTTACGGAATCCGGTTTCATTTTTTCCGGATTCAAAGATACATACATAGTCCAATTAACTAAGCCTTTAAATCGAAATTTTGCCAACTTGGCTGAATTTTTGATATGAGTTAGTTTAAGGTATATTATAACAATAAGTGAGAGTAATTTTTTGTTCAACCCCCGGCCAAGGGTGGAAAAAGATAAAACAAAGGGCTTTTTCAAGATAACTCAAAAAGGGTAAGAGCTAGAAAAAAAAGTTTTTCATGAAAGTTGTAAAGCAGACAATTCTACATAAAAATGGCCTCTTAACTTTTTCTTGTACTATTACAATTAACAGAGTTAGGGAGGCTAGAAGTTAAGGGAAGATTTCAGAAATTTAAAAAAAATCATAACAAACAGAAAAATGATTGAATTTTGTAATTTTTTTTTTCAATCTGCTCTAAAATATGTAACTTTTCTTTTCAGAGAAATAGATATATTTTTTAATTTTTAATAAGAAAGTTATAACAAAAAATCAAATTTTTAATCGTTAATTTTAATGATTTAACAAAATTAAATTTCTGAAATCTTCCCTTAACTTCTAGCCTCCCTAACTCTGTTAATTTTAATAGTACAAGAAAAAGCTAAGAGACCATTTTTATGTAGAATTGTCTGCTTTACAACTTTCATGAAAAACTTTTTTTTCTAGCTCTTACCCTTTTTGAGTTATCTTGAAAAAGCCCTTTGTTTTATCTTTTTCCACCCTTGGCCGGGGGTTGAACAAAAAATTACTCTCACTTATTGTTATAATATACCTTAAACTAACTCATATCAAAAATTCAGCCAAGTTGACAAAATTTCGATTTAAAGGCTTAGTTAATTGGACTATACATTCAAAGGTCCATCTATTCCCGTTTTAAAAAACCATCCATCTAAAGATGCACACATTCACCCACAAAATCAACTATATTGGATCCTGGTCCGCCATATTACATCCACCATGTTGAATTTGCAATTCTGAGTTCGTATTCGTGATCAGTAACCCCCAAAACCCCAGGATACAATTCGGGATTAATCTGTCCGCCGTATTGGATCCGCCATGGTTAATTTTGCAATTCTGAATTCAAATTCGTGATTAGCGAACTAAAAAACCCGTATATTACAAATTTTTCATGATTCTATTCATTTCTTGCAAACCTCGATTTCTGGCCGATTTTTTTGAGGTTAGAAATAAATGAGGTGTGCTGTTTCATTTCTAAAGGTGGATTTAGATTCAGCGAGCCTAATTACATATAGCTATGCTAATAAATGTGAAAATAATTTTTTTTTGTTTTTTCTCACACTTGAATCCTCTAGTATCAAAACCCCTTAAATCCACTTTAGTGAAATTTGCATAAATGAAGAAAAACTGTTTAACCAACTTCTAACAACGACTACGTAATGAAATTTTGTTTTGTGAAATTTTAACACTAACTGGACAACAAATTGCAACAAACACAACAAAATTGTTTATAATAAACCCACAAATTTGAAAACAAAAATGGAGTTAGTGGCATTTGAAACCAACTATAGGATTTAATGGATTTTGAATATCAGTAAAGTGGATTTAATGGGTTTTGACAAAGAACAAATGAAAATGACAAAAAAAATGTAGGTGGCACACATTTTTATTAAAGACAAACTAATAAGGTAATTATGAATTACTATTAATAATTAATAAAACGAGTAAAAATTAATAATAAACTAATGAAAAACTAAAAAACTAAAATAATAATAAAAAATAAAATTAAACACTCAGGTCTGGAACATCTTCTACTTCGCTTTCTACCTTTATCTGGTGTTACAATTTCAATTTGTGTTGTAATATCGGACATTATTTTTATTTTACTGGCAATTGGTAACGAATACAAGACTAAACTAAAAACAATAATACTAGCACAACAATGACTGATCTAATACTGCATAAATTAAATTTGTACAGCGCCGCCGACCACGTGTTGTCACGTTAGCCTTCTAAGATTGGCTATTGTGGATTTAGTGGGGTGTGAACGTTAGCTCAAATGGATTTCATGGCGTTTGAATCTAAACCCACTTTTTAGAATACATTTTTATACATATTAGGTAACTTTTGCAACCATTCGAATGAACACATCAATAGGGAATTTTAGTAGGAATATTTTGATGCGTATATCTCATTTTTCATCAAAAATGGATTTAAGGGGTTTTGATACTAGAGGACTCACTTCTGCGACTGTTTTGTTATTTTTTAACCTATTTTTGTGGTTAGATAAAAATGTGACGTGTTAGCACAATTCTGACACTGGATTCGGAGTCAGCACATCAAAATACTACAGGATATACTAGTTTGGCAAAAACCATATGACACTTTTTTTTATGTGGCTATATTATTTAAAACTTGTTAAGTATTTACAATATTCATCAATATTAAACAAAAAATGGACAGTGACAATGAAAAGCAAAGTCAAGTAAATGTGAATGATTTAATACTTCATACATTTTTTTGACAATTTGTGGATATTTCATTGTTGTGAAAACTGTCTTCAGTTAATAGGGGAAGGTCATGTATGTGCATATGCAGAATACTCAAAAATAATAATGAACATCTAGAGACCAATATGAAAGAAAGTTCAATATTAGAAGAAAACTTATGTGAGATACTGATTACGTTAGTTGCATGTAGAAGAAAATTTATGTGAGATACTGATTGCTTTAGTTGCAAGTAGACCTCCATTAAAGGTATTTGGAAAAGTTGGTATAAAATTTAAGGAGGTGAAGGTAGAGCCAAAAATAGTACAAAAGTTCCTATAAACTTAGGTCCTCCGGATCAGCGTTACTGAGATATGGCCGTCCAAAGGTGTCTTATCATTTGGATATTTTATAAAATAAACTTTCTTTCTGATGAAGATAATGCAATTAAAATTGTAGATAATAATCATACCATAAGGGTCTTTAACTATCATAAGTTTCATCAAAATCGGTTATAAGGATAGTTTTCCAA
Organism: Anoplophora glabripennis; assembly: GCF_000390285.2. NCBI lineage: Eukaryota > Metazoa > Arthropoda > Insecta > Coleoptera > Cerambycidae > Anoplophora > Anoplophora glabripennis. The sequence continues at coordinate 15,544 of NW_019416788.1, forward strand.
CTATCCAACAGAAATTTTTCGAATTTTTTTTCGCGTGATACCATTTAAATTCTTAAGTTTCTTTCTTAGTTGTTGTGATCTTTGTGCTTGACTTAGCATTGCATTCGATTTTTGACAGGTCCAGGTCTTCAATGATTAAGTTCAAAGGAAGGGGTAAAATTAAACAGTCTATTAAATCTATACTGGAAAAACCAAGGATTATGGAGAAAAAGTAGTGTTGCGATCGAGGGAAGCTCTAGATCTAGAACACAAAGAGCTTTGAAACTATTTTAATTGCTGCAATTTATTGAATGTATTAAAAGATAGAGATAAATGCATGTGGTACCGTGATGACAAACCGAAAAAACTTACCTAAAAGTGCAAAATCTTTAAAATCGCTGCTGCATGAAAGACTCTTAAGAGCAAATGTTTATCAAAAATGTGTTTTTACAATGCGAGAGGATAAAATTTCACAGTCAGAGACAAGTAATATTTTTGGACTCTAGTAGAAGAAAAAACCATTTTTATGGAAAATTTGGTACCATTCACTCACCTCAAAGAAAAAGAACTAAAGCAGAAACTAGCGAAAAATCCAAAGTATTCTTTCGCAACTGACAGAAAAAGGATAATATGTCTGTATACATTTTTTTCTTACAACACTGCGCATTGACAAACAACGAATTTATTACTTATTTAAAAACCGTTAATTTTAATACAGGCATTGCTACTGCTCAACTGAAAGGAAATACGTTATTGCTGACGATATAGTAGAGGGTGTAAGGACTGTAGACAGTCATTATTGTCGTACTAATTTTTCAAGAATGTTTGTGGAATCAAATCTGAATATTACGATAATGTACGATTTGTATCTAGAAAGTGAATTTGTAAATAACAACCAGCCTGTAAAATTGCACAAATATCGAGAAATTTTCATGCTGGATAAGTCAGCAAGGTAAAAGAAAACGTTTATGTAAAAAAGCATTTCTTACATTAAGATTAAAGATTAAACAAGCTCCTAAGAGAAGGAACTACGCCAGTAGATTTACGAGACAAACATAACACCCGTCGACATGTACTTGAACTTTGAAGTAACTGCTAAGATAAAAGACCACATCGACTCATTTCCTTGGAAAATATCATATTACACCAGTAAAAAGTCAGTATCTCGATGACTGACTAAAAAACTATGTACGAACTCTGGCCAGACCTTAATGTAAAATACGAGTAGGGTAAAGGCGGGCAAAAAGAACATAGCATGCAAGAAGAATCACCTAAATAATATTTATAACACTTTTTGTTTGTTGTTGAAAACAGTGTTGGATCAGTGCCGAGAACATGCGCATACAATTGTAATGTATTTTAATTATACAGGGTGATTGGTGAGGAAACGGCCATACTCGAGGAACGTGTTCAGGATATCAAAATATACAAAAAAAGTCATATAAACATGTGTCCGATTCTTAACCGTTACTGGGATATTAATTATTAATAGTAAGCGATTAACCGCGAAAAACAATAGTTAACATTTATTTTTTGTGGTTGTAACGTTCAGCAGTTATTGTTTCAAATAATATTTGGCATTTGTTTTTTGTGGCTGTCACATCCAGCTGTTATTGTTAGTTAGTTAGTTAGTGCTACACACTTCCGCAAAGCCGGCGATATTTACACATCAAGAATATGCCGATATGATTTTCATTTATGGATACTGCAACGGGAACGCTAGACGGGCCGTTGCTGAATACCAATACCGCTATCCTAACAGAAGAACCCCTCACAGAAGTGTATTTCAATCAATTTTTGTCACTTTCCGCGAAACCGGCATGTTTCCCAGTGCAAGAATCACATCGGAACGAGAAAATGGTCTTGATGTGATCTCTTGTAGAAGAAGAGATTCTTGATGTGGCACAACGTAGTCCAGGTGTAAGTTCAAGGCGCATTGCAAGTCGCCTTCAAATTATTCAGACAGCAGTATGGACGACTCTTCGCAGGAATGGGCTGCACCCTTTCCATATTCAGCGGGTCCAAAATCTTCAGAATGGTGACTATGCCCTAAGGTTACAATTTTGCAATTACATTTTGTTTACGGATGAAGCCCAATTCACACGCGATCGAATTAACAATCATCATAATGAACATCGATGGTCAGATGAAAATCCCCATGCCACGGTTGAAAGTAACTTTCAGCATCGGTTTAGTATTAATGTATGGTGCGGAAAGATCAGCGGACATTTATCTACAATTTTTGCAAAATCGTTTAACAGATCTACTGGATGATGTACCTTTAGATATACGACAAAATATGTACTTCCAGCATGACGGGGCCCCTGCCCATTTTAGTAATATTGTACGAAATTACTTAGATAACCACTTTCCTCGCCGCTGGATCGGCCGAGGAGGTCCACAAAATTGGCCTCCGAGGTCTCCGAACCTCGCTCCTCTCGATTACTGTATATGGGGGTGGCTAAAATCTTTAGTTTATGCTACAAAAGTTCAAACAAGAGAGGAATTATTAGACCGCATCGTCAATTCTGCCGCTGTTATAAGAAATGACCAAAGAGCACTCCAAAGAACCACACGTGCGTTCCAAAAGCGAGCTAGTAAATGCATCGAAGTTGGCGGTGGTATTTTTGAAAATATTCTACATTGAATTGTTTTTCTTCACTTGTATAGAATAGTACATTATAATAAATGATTTGTTTCGTCATTGAGGTGCTGCTTACGGTTAAGAATCGGACACATATTTATATGACTTTTTTTGTTTATTTTGATCTCCTGAACACGTTCCTCGAGTATGGCCGTTTCCTCACCAATCACCCTGTATATAAAAATATAAAACATTTATTATTAATTTAGAATTATAAGTCATATTTTATTTATTATTGTATTTCAGAATAAGGAAAAACACGTAATAATTAGTATAATGTTAGATAAAATCCTATCTTAAGCACTTTTAGGAAGCTGCTTATCAAAGTTTATCAAATATTAACAATAGCTAGAGCTTAAAACCAGGAGGACGAGAGAAGTTGAGACAGTTAGTCAGTCAGTCAGTCAATGAGTTAAGTCGAACAAGCCAACCAATTCATTCTAAATCAAGTTGTTACTCACAATCAGTTAGTCTATATCAACGCGACATTACCAAATCATCGTTTCTACTCCATTGTAACCTGAATATCTACGTAAAATATAAGCTAGTGTAATATATTAAAATAAATTAGTGTTAAACAACAACAGCTGTGTTTCTTCTGATATTACGACGAGTAGCCCATTACAAAATTGGTGTCAGAAGTGTGGGATGATTCATCAGAACTGATTGAAATAGATCAGGATAAATCAAGATTCATGGAAGTCTGCGAAGAAGCCTTCAAGCCGACGTCTACACTGCCAGCTCAACGAAGTCTCGCAACGACAGCTACCTAGGATTCAACCGACGGTCGAATCTACGAACAAGTAAGGGGGCACAAACCATCGTCGTCGTTGGAGAACCACCTGTCCAGGTTCAACCAAGGAATCCAGCAGGAATGCAGCTAAACCGACTGATTCTAATATTGTAAGTAATGCTACTGTATCCAGTTTTACCTAGTTCTTCCGAAAATAATAACTACATCTACAACCACCAAAATGTCTCTAGGTATAGAAATTTGTAAAGATATGCTAATAAAATTCGATGGCAACAAAGCCAAACTTTACAAATTTATTGACTATTGTGATAAAGCAAACGAAGTCGTAAAGTCAGAACAAAAAGATGTACTTTTTAAATTAATTGAGACTAAGTTAACTGATAACGCCAGAGCTATTGTTAGAAATCGTTCTTTCAGTGATTGGGCAGAATTAAAAAAAATTTTACTAGACGCGTATTTTGATAGAAGGACGAGTGCACAATGGCAACTCGAATTAAACTCATGTCGCCAAAACTTTAACGAACCAGTAATCTCATACTCAAATCGTGTCGAAAATTGCTACCTAAAATTAGTAAATACCTTAAACCCAACTCTATCAGAAGAAAAACGGGGAGCTCAAGTAGATTTACTCAAAGAACAAGCTTTAAATGTTTTTATTTCGGGTTTGACTAGAGATCTGTCTATTTTAGTTAAATCACAGAAACCTAATTCACTCGAAGACGCAATAGCCATAGCTCAGAGCGAAGAACAACAATTAAAGTCAAAAACCGAGACTAGCAAATACCATGATTTTAAATATTGTTCAGTTTGTAATAAACCATCATGTCATAATAGTTATAATTGTAGATTTAATAATGCCAATAATGTAAAACGTAGAAATGAACTTTCAAACATCAGACATTTTCAAAATAAACCAACACCTATTCCAAATTCTAGTAACTTTAGACAAACAGCAAATTCTAACAATTTCAGGCAAGTCTCAAAAATTTGTAATTATTGCAAGAACAAAGGTCACTTAATAAACGAATGTCGAAAAAGACAATATAACAACCAACGAAGAGAACAAAGTCAAAACTCAAGAGTCAACTAAAAGACGACGAGGGAAATCAAATAATATTAAAAGGTATAGACAATGATATTCCAAATCCTACTAAAACGTTATGCTACGTATTTCTAGATCTTAATATCAATAACAATACTATAAATCACTGTTTCCATGTCGTACCTGACGAATTTCCTATTCCTTTTGATGGTTTACTGGGTAATGATTTTATAAAAACACATCTATACAACATTGAATATTCTTCAAATACTATATGATTATTCTATTCCATTGCATGATATCGAAAAAACCTTAAAAATCGAAAATATATCAACTCCAATTCCTAAATCCTGCTTATTACCAAATTCGAGTCACTCATTATCAAACGAAAATCAAGTCGAAACAATTTTACAACCTAGAACGGAAACTATAATAAAAATAAAAATAATTAATTCACAGTTAACCGAAGGCATTTGTCCCCACGTACAAATTCTCGAAGATGTATTTCTATGTCCAAGTATAGTTAATGTAAATAACGGTTACGCGCTTACTTCTATTTTAAATTGTTCTGAAAAGGCAGTAAAAATAAATAATATTGAAATCTTCTAGATCCTCCACCTGAAAAACCCGACGAAGTTCAAGTAAACACTTTTTCGGCTTCTCAAAATTTTTCAACCCAAAGATTAGATAAAATCTGAGAACTATTAAGAACAGATCACTTAAACGTAGAAGAAAAAGACTCCTTAATAAAAATTTGCCACGAATTCAATCACATCTTCTTCATAGAAGGAGACACTCTTTCATATACAGATGCAGTCATGCACGAAATTCCCACCAAACCTTCACCGCCTATCAATGCCAAAACTTATCGGTATCCAGAAATCCACAAAGATGAGGTAGACAATCAAATAAAACAAATGCTAAAAGACGAAATTATAACACACTCTACTTCACCCTGGAACTCTCCGGTATGGGTCGTGCCTAAAAAACTCGATTAATCGGAAAAAAGAAAATGGCGTGTCGTCATAGATTATAGGAAGCTTAATGAAATCACGATAGGAGATTCCTATCCTTTACCCAATATCACTGACATCCTAGATCAATTACGGCATTCCAGTATTTTTCTACTATAGACCTTACCTCAGGTTTCCACCAAATCAGAATGTCCCCAAACGACGCTGAGAAAACAGCATTTTCCACTCCTACAGGCCATATTCATTTTAACCGGATGCCTTTCGGGCTTCGAAATGCGCCATCTACCTTCCAACGCCTCATGAATACCGTACTTTCAGGAATACAAAATATTCGATGCTTCGTGTACCTCGACGATATAGTAGTTTTTTCCGATAATCTAGAAAACCACAACAAAAGACTCATTGAAGTTTTTCAACGATTGTCCGATTATAATCTAAAAATAAAACCAGATAAGTGTGAATTTCTACGGAAAGTACACTATCTAGGTCAACTGATAACAGAAAATGGTGTAAAACCCGATTCAAAGAAAATTCAAGCCGAATGAGAATTTCCCATTCCTAAGTCACCTAAAGATATAAAATCGTTTTTAGGATTAGCAGGTTACTATCGGAAATTCATACAAAATTTTAGTAATTTAACTCAACCTCTAACAAAGTTATTAAAAAAGGATGCACCATTCAATTGGACTAGTTTACAACAAAACCCTTTTGAAAATTTAAAACTCGCCTTATGTTCAGAGCCACTCTTACAATACCCAGATTTTAACAAAACATTTTATCTAACGACCGACGCAAGTAATTTTGCTATCGGATCCGTGCTATCGCAAGGAGAACCTCCGAACGATCTCCCGATTTCATATGCAAGTCGTACTTTAAACAGAACCGAGTCTCGCTATTCTGCCACTGAACGAGAACTTTTAGCCATCGTATGGAGTGTTAAACACTTCAGACCGTACCTATTCGGCAGACAGTTCGTAATTTTAACAGATAGCAAACCCTTAACCTGGCTTTTTAACGTGAAAGATCCTAGTTCACGATTAATACGTTGGAGACTGCAACTCGAAGAATATGATTACATAATAAAATATAAACCAGGCAAATCGATTCGTGTCGCTAACGCATTAAGTAGAATTGAACCTGAACCTTACCATATAACCGTTCATAGCTCAACTGACCATCCAAACGAATCTGAAACCATTCATGTAAATACATTTTCATCTGAATTAGATTACACAAACTTTTTAAACAAAGCCAAAACAACCCTCATAACTTGTAATAACCTCACCGAATCAGGTGAAGACTTACAACCTAGTAACAAAGATATCGTAATATTTACTTCTTTAGACTTAGAAAATACGAATCAACAAACGACGAAAGTAATTAGTACATATAATCACGAAACTCTACTTAAAAATTCGGAACCACTTTTGGGAGAAGAAAAACATTTTAATGAAAACGGAAAGAACATAATTTATACTTTTTATGAAGATTATTGTTGGGATGAAACAACTTATGAAAATATATACAACCTACTAATAAAAGTAAAACAGTCACTCGTAGAACTTAAAGTGAATAATATCAGTATGCCAGTCATAGGAAATAATTACGACAAATTAAATTGGAATAAAGTACGTATGATGATTAGGTTTATATTCAAAAATTCAAATATCAATATTAAAATCCACCATAACTCTCTCATAGATCCTTCTGCGGACCAAATAAAAAATATCCTTATAGAAAGCCACTCAAATCCTAGCTCAGAACATTCCGGTTTTCATAGAACGTATAACAGAATTAAACAAAATTTTAAATGGTCAAAAATGAAGTCAGATATAAAGAATTTTATAAAAACGTGCGAATCATGCCAAAGGAATAAGTTAGTTAGGAAAAAGACAAGACAACCTATGGAAATCACAACAAGTTCTGCACCGTTTGAAAAAATTTTCATGGACGTAGTGGGTCCCCTTACACTTACCGAAAATGGAAACAAATATATCGTCACCCTCCAAGACAATCTCACAAAATTCTCTAGAGCCTTCCCTGTACCAAATCACGAAGCAGAAAGTATAGCTAGACAGTTAGTAGAAAACTTCATTTGTATTTTCGGTATCCCTGAACATTTAGTTACTGACCAAGGTAAAGATTTTACCTCTAACCTACTTAAAGAGGTTTCAAAATTATTTAAAATTAAACAAATAAACTGTTCAGCTTATCACCCTCAATCAAACGGAGCCCTCGAGAGAAGTCACAGCACTTTAGCAGATTATTTAAAACATTATATTAATGCCAATCAAACAGACTGGGACAACTGGATAGAATTCAGTATGTTTAGTTACAATACCACGGTACATACCTCCACAAGGTACACACCATTCGAATTACTTTTTGGTCATAAAGCAAAATTACCAAGCAGTATAACAAAAACTCCTGAATTTAAATATACTTATGATGATTATTTATCCGATTTAACCATAAAACTTCAAAAATCTCACGAAATTGCTCAAAATAACCTTGTCCATTCAAAGCATACAAATAAAAAATATTATGATAACAAAATTAACAATTCAAATTTTAAAATAGGTGACCTAGTATGGATACTCATACGAGAATTATCTTGTGTACCCCCATATGAAAACACACGAATCCAAAAATCATCTGGAATATTCTATGAAGAAATCCAACAAGTCAAAATGCTCGAAAGTTCGTGGAACCTATACTCTTATTTTTAAACTAAGAGGAGCGTTTTGAATATTGCGCGCCAAAATGGTGGTTTCTCATTGGTTAATTTCGAGCACACTTTACACTGCTAATAAATTTTACATTTTGACATTTGTTGTCATTTTGCCTCTTAATTATCATCAGTTCGTTGTCATTGTGTTTTTACCTGCTTTTCTTTCTATTTATTATCCCAGTTACGTATAAATGAGTTCTTATCAGAACTAAACAACTTATTATATTGTTTATCATCCGTTTTTTCCAATTTTCCATTGGATATGGATGATGCTGTGCCGACCACGAGTAAGGCAGGCGCGGGAATTACATCGCCGTCGCCCCCAAGGAAACGAAAACAACTCAGTTTGGGGCAGAAAAGCAAGCAAGCAATATTGAATTTGTATAAGAAAAGCCTAGATGATGAACCTACTCTTAAAACTGTCCAACTTGTATCCAAAATAGCGATGACATTAGGTAAATTTATGTTAACATTATTCTGTTGAACTATATTACACATTATACTTTTTTAGGAGTTGAAAAATCAACAGTATATCGAGCCATAAAACAGTATAAATCTACTGGGGTGTCTACTTCCAAACACTGTGGTGGAAGACCTGGGATTGTTACATGTTTGGATGAAGCAATGAAGAATTCCATAAGGCGTATAGTACACAGCTTTTTCTTTAAAAATGAGATCCCCACTTTGGACAAAATATTAACCGAAATAAAAAGTCATCAGGATTTGCCACAGATGTCCCGTTCATCATTATACAAATTTATGAAACAAATTAATTTCAAGTAAGGTTGAAGACATATCTCGGAGCAAGTATAATTGCAATAAAAACATTTTATTTTTTTTGCAGATACTTAAAACGAAGTCGTAAAAGTGTGTTGATAGCACGTGATGATATAGTGACATGGAGACTTGACTACTTGATATCAATTAAAAAGTTTAGATCTGAAGGTAGACCTATTTATTATTTAGATGAAACATGGTTAAATGAAGGTCATACAAAAGAAAGGGCATGGGTTGTTCCTAATATTAAAAGCAAACGTGAGGCGTTCAATGAAGGGCTGTCTACGGGATTAAAAAATCCGTCCGGTAAAGGAAAGCGTCTTATTATCTTACACGCTGGCTCAGAGGAAGGATTCGTTGAAGACTCGTTATTGGTTTTCGAAGGCAAAAAGAGTGGGGATTATCACGAGGAAATGAATGCAAATGTATTTGAAAAGTGGTTTTCTGAATTTTTGAAAAAAATACCGGATAATTCTGTTATTGTAATGGACAATGCATCATACCATAGTCGAAAAGTAGAAGCTATTCCGACAACATCAACAAGAAAAATTGATATGAAGGCATGGCTGCAATAAAAAAATATCGAATTTGAAGAAGGTATGGTGAGATCGCAATTATTATATTTAATTCGCCAAAATAAAGATAAATATAATTTGTATATAACTGACGAAATGGCAAAAAAAAAGAAAAAGTTGTGTTACGATTACCGCCATATCATTGTGAATTAAACCCTATATTTGGGCACAGGTGAAGAATGAAGTGGCAAGCAAAAATAAAACATATAAATTGAAGGACGTAAACGAACTACTAATAGAGGCTCTTAATAATGTTACAAATATGAACTGGAAAAAATGTGTAGAACATGTGATTAAGGAGGAAGAAAAAATGGGTACACTTGACGGAATTATGGACGATCTCATTGAACCTTTAATTATATCAATTAATAATAGCGAGAGCGATATGGATACTGACTCGTCGAATAATTCAGAAAATTAGAAAGATAGAAATGCAACAATTCAAAGTAACAAAAACACCATTATATACTCAATGCTAGATGTAAAAATGTGAATCAATAAAATTGTTTTTAAAAAGTGAAAACTGGAATCATTTATATAGGTTTGGTTCGTAGTATATTATTTCATTCATATTCAGTTTTTCAATGTTATGTAGGAAGTACCTCCTATTTTAAAAAAATATATATAAAAGTTAAATAAACCTAGAATTAGATATTTATTCATTGCACATTATTTTGAATAGGTACTTAATAACCTCATTTAAAAGTAATGAAAGCTTATTGTACTCAAAATGAGGTTAAACACTTGCAGTGAGTATATACTTGATAGTCTGATGCCACAGAAGTTTAATCCAGTTTTATCTTCTGAGCTGATGCTATCTGGGGTAGTTTTTAGTAACTTTTGCAGTGTAAATTTGTCTTTGGCATTCACTCCTCTTAGTTTAAAAATAGAGTATAGTCGCGTACTTAGATCTCAAACCTTTCGAAGACCGACTACAATTTTTGGAAAATACGTATTTGAAAACCAAGAAGATATGCATGAATCAAAATATTTCTAAATTCCCCTTTTGCGATACTCACATTAAAATTATTGACCAATTAATTTCAAATTTAATGAAAAATGAACAAATATTAAAAACTATCATGAGTAAAAGCAGATCAAAAAGAGGATTAATAAATTTAGTAGGAAATATTCTTAAAGGAGCTTTTGGGACGCTCGATGAAAATGATGCAGAATATTATAATAATGCTATAAACAAAGTAAATTCAAACGAGAAACACCTTTTAGATTTATTGAAACAACAAGTCCAAGTAGTAAAGTCAACTCTTACAAATTTTAATAATACCATAACAAACCTTAACCATAATAAAGTAATATTTAACGATAATTTAAATAAATTAGGCAAATTTATGAATGAACTTAAGCAACAAAGCTTCAACATAGGAATGAAACAAACGATTGACGAACAATTTTCTCTCTTAGATTTAACATTAAACGAGTTACAAAACGAATATAACACTATAATCAACTCTATTATGTTTTCCAAATCAACCACTTTACACCCATTCAACTAATCGAAGAATTACGCAAGACTTTAATCTACTTACCTAACTCTTTATCTTACATTTTACCCTTGAATGATGAAAACGCTTATAAACTAACTGAATACATTTCTATCAAATACCATTTTAGTGATAATAGGATAATTTACGTTATCTCTAATCCACTAATTAACAATAATATTTACCATATGTATAATTTAATACCACTACCTATAATCAAAGATTCTAATAATCTACTTTTTATTCTACCTTCAATTAATTACCTATTAATATCCGAAGATAAAAACACTTACACAACATTAAAATCTCATGATAATTGTAAACCTATTGACAACGCTACGTTGAGTTGCATAATATCTGAACCTTTTTACAACACACACGTAAGAGCATTATGCGAAACAGAATTATTATTTACGAACAACAAAATTCCACCTTCTTGTGATAGACGAACAATATCAACTAATGTAGAAATTTGGCACAAATTAGAACAATCTAATAGCTGGTTATACATATTACCTAAACCTACCGATGTTACTATATCATGTCCAAGAAATATTTTATTAAATATTATTCTGAATCAAACAGGAATTTTGTCTATAGAAAAGAATTGTAAACTTTTTACCAGTGCGACAACCTTAATTTCTGAAGACAATAATTACAAAAGTAACTTCAAAGCAATCATACCTAGTTTCGACATCGAACTAGATAACTGTTGCGAAAGTGAAAAATTGAACAAATCAAATCCTGAATTACATCTAATACCAATGCAAAATATCAATTTGGATAAAGACATATTAAAAATGACTAGCCAGAAATTGAAAAATATAGAAGAAACTATTAATCAAATCGATAACGAAAGTTCATTCAACGTTAGAAACATAATTTCGAATTCATACTTTGTATATTTAATGTGTACAATTGTAAAAATCATATTAATTTTCATATTTTATAAATTATTTAGGAAATGTTGTAAAAGATTAAGAAATAATAAGACTTGTGAACAATCCAATATTCACCCTTGTCAGACTATCACAAATTGCTTGACACTTAAAATTTGTAAAAAATCAGAAAAACCTGATACCTCTATATCATTAGAGTTACCCTATAATCAAAATGTAACCAATGACACTGAGGACACTGAAAACTCTTACTTAAGAAGAAGCAGCAGAATTGCCAAACTAAAGGATAAGATGTAAAGAAAAATATCGAGTTACCGATGTTAACCCTATATTTTTCTTCTCCTAAGGGGGGAGATGTAATGTATTCTAACTGTATAATAGAAATATAAAACATTTATTATTAATTTAGAATTGTAAGTCATATTTTATTTTATTATTGTATTTTAGAATAAGGAAAAACACATAATAATTATTATAATGTTAGATAAAAATCCTATCTTAAACAATTACATTAAGTCACGTCCGCACAAACATATTATTTGTATACTATCTGTAAGTCCTAATGATTATTTACTCAAATTAGAATAGTTCCGCAAACATCCTCTTCTCCTATGTACTCAGACTGTAAACATATTAATTATTATTGTACATTCATCAATAAGCACTTTCAGGAAGCTGCTTATCAAAGTTATCAAATATTAAACAAAGCCAGAGCTTAAAACCAGTAGGACGAGAGAAGTTGCGACAGTTAGTTCTCAGTTCACAGTTAGTTCACAGTTCTCAGTTCTCAGTTCANAGTCAGTCAATGAGTTAAGTCGAACAAGCTAACCAATTCATTCTAAATCAAGTTGTTACTCAGTTAGTCTATATCAACGCGACATTACTAGATCATCGTTTCTACTCCATTGTAACCTGAATATCTACGTAAAATATAAGCTAGTGTAATATATTAAAATAAATTAGTGTTAAACAACAACAGCTATGTTTCTTCTGATATTACGACGAGTAGCCCATTACACAATTCAGGCAGTTTTTTAATGTTTACGGTGCAAATTGAAGTCAATATCAGGTCAAAACTGTTTAGTGCTGTCTAGAATAATATAGATTGTAGAGCTTTGTCTCGTGCCGCCATACTATACATAATCAGATTTTGAAATTGTTGGTTTCCTTAGAATAAACAATATTTTTGTTGAAAAAAAAAATAATAACCTTAAATGCAAGAAATATTACATATTCGTTACACCGTTATAAAAACGTTTTTCTCGACTCTCCATCTAAATCGATGATACGTTAACTACGTACAGTACGTATACATCAAGGAAAACACAAAAAAATTAAACATTTGGTTCAAAAATTGAACAATCATTGAAGTTAGTTAGTTCAAATAATTTTATCAATTAATTATGTCACAGAAAATTACGCAAATAGAGCAAATACTTCAATCACTTGATAAAACTTGTGTTCAAGTACCATTGTTAAAAACATCATCTTTACTACAATTTAAACCTACTACATCAGTTTGGAAAACTCTACAAAATGACACAATCAGGAATCCTTCCAAGTGAAGTTGACTTTAATTGGATTAATTTGAATAAAATTAATTTTTGTATAAATAAAGTTATAAAAGAAGGAAAATATGCAAAATTTAATTTGACTAAAAACTCTTAGAGGAGAATTTGATTTTTGTCTATTTTATTAGCTGATGAGATAAGAAAATGGTGTTATAAGAAAAATTTAGTTGGGGTGTTTTGGAAAGAAAAAAAATGGATCATAAGATCATAAAATGGATGGATAAACGACAGGTCTTGATCACAAGCATCACAATTCAAGTTTAGTTTCAACTGGAAAGAGAAACAGAAAGGGGGAAGATATTACCAAACCAAAGTGATTAATAGACTAGTAGTCCACGCTGCTAAAAAGGCGTGGATTACTCTGATCAATTGTCATCATATCATTCGGTATTACGTAGAAGTTTTGCAATTTCTACCAGCAAGAGCATAGGACTATGTCACGAAGACCTGGAAGAATTTGGTATCTTACTCCGATATTTAAAAAAATGATATAGGGTCATTGAAACCAGGATTTACCGAACAGTCATTTAGAGCAATTAGATGAAAATGCCAATAAGGGCCAGTAATTTGCAATTTAGTAATTGATGATACTACAATAACAACAATGATAATGTACCTTCAGCAAAGAATGCTTTGATGTTTATGGCTGTAGTCTTATATGCATCCTGGAAAGTACCTGTGGGACATTTCCTCATTAAAAGCTTAACTGGATCTGATAGAACAAATTTATTAAAAAAGCTGATGCATGAAGAAGGAGTTAAAGTGTATTCAATTACGTTTGATGGAGCGACGGTTAACCTTAACATGTGTACAAATCTAGGTGCTAATTTTACATATGGCGATGACTTTAAACCTTTTTCTTCCATACCGTCAGTAAAGAAATGGTCTGTTTTTTTATGCCTGCCAAATGGTAAAATTTATCAGAAATACTCTCGGTGATAAAAAATATTACTAAATGGTAAATGTAACAGAATTGGATGGCAGTATATTGTAAACCTAGAAAAATTGCAGCAATCACCACAAAGTGTTCATACTGTAACAAAATTGACGAAAAAACATTAAGTTTAACGACAATAGGATGAAAGTTAAACACAGACATTAAGCATGAGTATTATTCATTTGCTAAATAATTAAATATAGAAGGATTTGACAGGTGTGAAGATACATCTGAATTATATTTGATTTCTAACAATATCTTCGATTTACTGAATTGTACAGGGTGATTCTTTTATCATGGGAAATGAGTTTTTCTCGTAAACGGCTGCAGCAAATTGAGTTCTGTAAAAAGTATTTTATTTGGGCTGATTGATGCTTGAAATTGCGATGGATATGAAAGTTATAATTAAGCGACACTGGGTGTCGCGACGCTTCAAAAATTTTTTTGTCAGAAGCATTCCATTTTTATTTCAGAAATTGGAAGATCTATTGAACAGAAACACTTTTCCCAGATACCATTTGTTTTCATCTAAAACCATTCAAAAATTACAGACCAGTTTTTATGTGTTAAATTGGTCGATTGCCATGCAAAGAATGCATGGTTTTTTAAATTTCACTTATATTAATTGATGTCTGAAATTGTCAGTGTAATTTTAATTATTTCTATTAAAATAGTAAGTAATAAGAAATATGTTTACACATTCAGAAAAAGTTGACATGCTTTTGTTATACGGAGAAGCCCAAAAAAATGCTTTAACTGCAAGAAGATTATATGCGGAAAAATACCCCGAACGCAACCTTCCANGGAAAACTACATATTCTTCTGCCGGTCAGTGGCGTACTTCCCGCGGTAAATATTTGTTAAATTACTACTAGAGCTAAATTAAGTTAACCAAAATAAGAAAAGAAATAATTATATTCTACAGCCCATAACCCACAAATAAATAAATGCAAAAGATTGAACAGTGGCAATTATTTTAAATTACTTTAACAATCATCATGAAGTTTCTTTAAGAGAGGCTTCAAGATACTTAAATTTAAATTATAGCGTGATACAAGGAGTTTTAAAAAGCAATAAATACCATGACTATAAATTTCATAATTTGCAAGAACTTTCGCTAAGAGATTGTGAGCGGAGGGAGGATTTTATTTGTCAGTTTTTGGTGTCTTTGGATGATAATCCTAATTTATTTTCTCATATATTATGGACAGACGAAAGTCATTTTGTTAGTCATGGATTACCAAACAAAAAAAATACCCATTATTGGTCGGACGAAAACCCGTATAAAATCAGGCAACATCAAAGGCAGGGCCACTTTGGCATAAATGTCTGGTGCGGAATAGTCGGGCGGCACTTAGTAGGGCCATACTTTTATGAAGGCGCCTTGACGGGCGCAAGATACTTAGATTTTCTCCAAAATCACCTTCCTCTTTTGCTGGAACATGTGCCACTGCAAATCAGAAGAAACTTATGGTTTCAACTAGATGGAGCTCCTTGCCACAATGCGGCCATTGTTCAAAATTATTTGAATGAATTCTACCACGGAAGATGGTTGGGGACACACGGGCCCTTGAAATTTCCGCCTAGGTCCCCGGACTTGACACCCTTAGATTTCTTTTTATGGGGAACTTTAAAAAATATAGTGTATAAAACAAAATCTAATAATTTAGATAATTTAAAACAAAACATTATTGATGCGTGCAATGGAATATCTGGTGATGTTTTAAGAAAAGTTACATCTTGCGAAATAAGAAAGCGGTACAATTTATGTTTAGATAACGATGGCGCCTATATCGAGCAATTGTTAAAATAAGATTTGTGAATTAAGAGTTAATTTTTACTAAACACAGTTCATGTTATTCTTTAGTGTTTTATGTATTGGTTGTTGTTAGTGTAAACGTTCATTATTTCTTAAACAATTAAATTAGTGTTATTAAATGTAGTAACATTTTGTAAATTGTTTTCTTTAAATCCTAAATTATATTTGTGATAATATATATCAGCATAAAAGTTAGCCTGCCTGCTTTAGTGAAATTTAAAAAACCATGCATTCTTTGCATGGCAATCGACCAATTTAACACATAAAAATTGGTCTGTAATTTTTGAATGGTTTTAGATGAAAAAAAAAATGGTATTTGGAAAAAGTGTTTCTATTCAATAGATCTTCCAATTTCTGAAATAAAAATGGTCTGCTTCTGACAAAAAAATTTTTGAAGCGTCGCGACGCCCAGCGTCGCTTAATTATAACTTTCATATTCATCGCAATTTCAAGCATCAATCAGCCCAAATAAAATACTTTTTACAGAACTCAATTTGCTGCAGCCGTTTACGAGAAAAACTCATTTCCCATGATAAAAGAATCACCCTGTACAAGAAAATTATCAAGAAAGGCCCAATGTCTGAGACCCATATACGAAGATTCCTAGTCTAGCCTATATGACCAATCAAAGGATTCATACAATATACAGAAACGTTAAAAGATGGAGATGGGATCCCTATATTTAAATCAAATCGGAAAACAGAAAATATATCACATCAACGAAATCGTTAATAATAATACTGTTTATTCAGAAAATTATGAGGATGATGCTGCTCATCTTTATCAAAACGAATACCATCAAAATAAAAATAATGAAGATAATACCGCTCATCTCTATCAAAGCGAGTACATACAATCACAACTATGTTAATGATACTGTTCATCAATTTGACTACAATGACATGAATCAAGATTTTCAGTTAAATCCCATTATTCAAGGTCAACATCAGAAGTTCAAACCCTGAATGTAAATAAAACTTGTCAGTACAACAACAACAATCAAGAACAGACATTTCTTTGAGCCCTTTATTAAAATCAACTCATAAAATTTGTATTACATAAAAGACGGCACCAACACTTTCAAATTACTCATTGACTCAGGAGCAGAAATATCAATTTTCATACCAAAAACTTGTCAAAAATAAACGCAACGCTTTTGAGAAACTAGCAATTCAAGGTATTACTGAACAACACATTTTCATAAATGAATCGATCTTTATTCTCTTTACATTAAGAGACCCACACAAAGTCTACATTTATTTTATAATCTAGACATAGAATTTGACGGACTATTAGGCTCAGATTTTTTAGAACATTTTGATTGCATCATCGACATAAAAAACAAACAATTAATAACAAATTTTAAAACTGTCATCTTATTAAAAATCACTGAAAATTAAATCGAACCTGAAATTTTACCAAAACAAATTCGAACAAACAAAATTTCAATCGACCCCGTACGGAACAAATTCTATGATAAATGCAAACGCAATTTCAAAAACTGTACATTTTTAATATTTTGAACCAATTCAAAATTTTTCTCTACATAATTTCAATAATTATGCACCAAACGAAACAATAATTGACAGTAGAAATGCAAAATCAACTTCGGTTAGACCACTTAAACGATGAAGAAAAATATTTAATTACATTGTTTAAAGTTGTCAGATATATTTTATCTAGAAAGAGATAGAACTTAACATTCACAAACGAGACAAAGCATTCCATTGACTGAAACGTTAAAAGATGGAGATCGAATCCCTATATTGAAATCAAATAGGAAAACAGGATTCTTAGGTTTAATCATTTGCATGAAGAATATATTTGAATTGTATAATCACATAAAAACGCAAGATATACAAGATCAATATATTATATTCATCATTCAATCTTCAACAAAGTAGATTTTTACAGTTTATCAGTAATAAACAAAGTTATTTGATTTTTGCAAACATATCGCTTATAACTATAATTTATGTTCCTTATCCTTGTGTATTATTATGTAATTTCCCGCTTTTATTTCGCAGAGTTAACGCGTGCGCATAATGACAGGATCAACTCAATGAGAGAGATGGGATAATTTTTTAAAAAGGGACAACGCTATAGTCATGGCCAGACATTCCATAGATTGGATGGATAGGGAAGGCTTGGTATATTCTTAATAAGTATACATATGTAAAAGTGAAAGTAACATAAACATGATGAATGAATAGCAGCAATATAAAATAGTTTATGTAAGTGAATTATTGAATAGAGTGCTATGTACATGTAAAATGTGCACGGTCCGATCTTATGTATGTGACCTACTATGTATTAAAATTAAGGAAGAGGAGAAAGATGGTCCTCCTAATTCCGTTTCAGGAAATTTTAAAAGATACGTTAATGTTTGTTCAATATTTTAAAAAATATGTCTAAAAATTGCTCTCTCATTGTTATAGGTATAGGTAATCAGTTGTCTTTAAATTACTAGAAGCTGTTGAAAACTAAGCTGATAAAATATTATTGATAACTTCTATTCGAGTATATCTCTTGTTACAAATTTATTGAGGGAAAAGCTGATGTACTGTGGAACACTAAGAAGGAATAGAAGAGGATTGCCTGCCAATTTCAATCAGTAAGATTAAAAGAGGCGACATTTTTGGAAAGAAAAAAATGGAGTTAAGATCATGAAAATGATCACAAGCATTCCATCTCACAATTTAAACTTAGTTTCAACTGGAACGAGAAACAGAAAGGGGGAAGATATTGTCAAAACAAAGTGCTTAATAAAAAAAGGCGTGAATTACTCTGAACAAAAAATTTGTTCTGAAAAGTTGGATTTAACAATAACCTGTGTATTTGTAACGTTGGTGTTCAGCATACGTAATAATTTAATCTAACTTGACAAAAATCTTAATATGTTTTGGATATTAAAAATTGTTGAATTGATTTCTGTAATTGTGATATCCTTGTAGGACCTGAGGATGAGGTGAACTTTTAGCTATTTTTTTTGCGAATTTAAAATTGACGAATTCAATATTGCGCTTATAACACCCAAAAGCCACTGAAATTCACAATGAGTATTAAAGATCGCATAGCAATTAAATTTACTCGAAAAAGCCTTATTAAAGTTTTCGTGGATTCGGAATAATATTCTAGTCAACTTATCGAATGTCAAAGTGGTGGATCTAACATGGCGCCCGTAGGTATGAAAATCGCAAAAATTTAAGAAATCGATACTAACGATCCCGGAATCATTCATTTTAACTTGAAAAGGCTCACTGGAGGTTCTTTGCAGGCAGAAAGGACAGCGTGGAAACCACGCTGGACGACCTCTTTGCGAATGATGCATGGATGAAGTACGAGTACGAGAATAATTTCATGTCAGGTAAATGTATCCCAAAGCAAAGTATGGCAAATTTTACGAGAAAATCAACTTTAACCGTTCCACATACGTGTGTGCACGTATGTGGAACGGTTAACACGAGGATCAGACTTCGATTTTGTGAGTGGTTGCTGCAGCAAAACAACGCCAGCGAAAATTTTACGAGTCGCGGCTTGGTAAAGAATGAGGCGACTTTTACTAGAAATGGGATAAATAACTTCCATAATACACATGTACGGACTGAAGAAAATGTCCATGCAATTTGACGAACAAACTTCTAGCAAAGATTTTCCGTAAATGTGCGGGCAGGGTTGGTAGACGGAAAGCTTGTTGGACCTTTCATTTTGCCGGATCGGCTAACTGGTTTAGACTATCTGCAGTTCTTACAGAATAATTTACCTGAATTACTTGAAGAAATTCCGTTACACGTTTGTCAAAACATGTTATATTTACGCGATGGCGCTCCACCCCATTTTGGGCATGGGGTCGGGCGTAATGGGTCAGTTCTATGGTCTCCACGCGCTCCGGACTTAAATCCTTGTGATTTTTGCCTATTGAAGATTGAGATTGAACTAATTTTGAAGATGAGACATTTGTAAGATGTTATATATATAAAAAAACATAAAAATACACATTAACCTCATTATAAGCTGTGAACAACTCTAGATATCTATACTATAGGTATACGAATGATGTCGTTTCTCTGACCAAAAGTCTTTACGTAGTGAGCAGTTCACGGAATTTTACCAGCGTCGTTAGCGATCTCGGCCCGTCTCGATGACAGATTAATATTATGGGAGTATTTATGGGACTATTTTGTAAACATTGGTTAAGCTTAGTGAATGTGGCACTCTCAGATAGGCATTAGCGTAGTACAGACGTATTATCACAGTACACCATATAAGTCAATTAAAGTTATAAGAAAATAATCTGTTTTTTTTTGTTAAAAAGTGTTAAATTCTCACATACATATTTGTATACAGGGTAGCCCATCGAAAACGTACCGCAAGGCATTACAGGGTAGTAATGAACTTTTCGGCAAAATCCAAAAACAGGTAAAGTTTGCTTCTGAGGGGGACAACTTTTGGCGCAAAAAGCATACCAAAATCTTCAACCCCCTAAGTGGGGGTGCCATCCCCCAAATTTTTTTAAATGGGAATGGGGGTCAAGTGGGGGGTCATTAGAAAGGGCTTTTAATTCTCTATACATCGATTCTTACTTTTTGAAAATCGATCCATTATTTTAGAAAATATGCAGCTTTGAAAATACGAACAATATTTTTGACGAGAAATGCGAAAATCGATTTAATTTTACTTCAAAACTTACGGTATTAGCTTGGTAAATTCCTTCAAAAGAATTCGCTGTTTTTTTTTCTGATTTGCGAATTCTTTAGCCTGATTTTGGTGAGCAAAAAATTGTCCGCTTTTTGTTTCGTATTTAGATAGGCCACAAGAAGTTGCTAGATAACTGTCTTGTGACTTGTAGTTGAAGAGTACCAATACTGCCGAGTCTTTTAAATTGATTAATTATGGTGTACTCAATTCCAGAAAGAGTAGAAATTATTGAGCTTTTTTTCAAAAACAATGAATGCGGAAATCGGGTCGCCGAACTGTTCAACCAACGGCATCCTGAGAAACATGCGTCTGGAAAAATTGTTCGCGAATTGGTGGCCAAATTTCGCGAAACTGGCTCCGTTCATAACAAAAAGAGGCAGGTTGAAAATCCGGTACTAAATGAACCTACGGAAATAGCGGTATTGGGGCAAGTGGCAATGGATAGTACGCTGAGTACAATGCAATTGGCTACTGCGACAGGAGTGAGTCGTACAAGTGTCCAACGAATATTAAAAAAATACAAATTCCATCCTTATAAGATTCGGCTAGTGCAAGAGCTAAATGAAGACGATTTTGATCGTCGTTTGCAATTTTGCGAAATAATGACTGAACGAGCGATAAACGATAATTTCCTCTTTAATGTGTGTTTTTCGGACGAGTGTACGTTCTTCTTGAATGGTTTAGTGAATCGCCATAATTGTCGTTACTGGGCTGATACCAATCCAAGGATTTTCCATGAGACACACTCCCAACACCCCCAGAAGTTGAATGTATGGGCAGGTATTTTTGGAAATTCCATTGTAGGTCCTTTTTTCCTTCCTGGAAATTTGACAGGCGATATGTACTTGGATTTACTACAAAATGTCATCGACCCAGCTCTAACAAATATCATAGAGGACGACCCTGCTTACAATGAACACGAACTGATTTTCCAGCAAGACGGAGCTCCTCCACATTACTCGCTCAATGTGCGCAATTACCTAAATGAGACGTTTCCAGGACGCTGGATAGGACGAAGAGGTGCAATTGAGTGGCCCCCTCGGTCACCCGACTTAAATCCTTTAGATTTCTTTCTCTGGGGGCACATTAAAAGCAAAGTTTACAGCACTCCACCTGATACCTTGGAAGATCTGCGAGGACGAATCATTAATGTATGTCGCGAAGTAACACCGCAAGTGCTCCAGAATGTTCGACAACGGTTTGAAGACAACCTGTATCATTGTATGCAAGTTGGCGGACAACATTTTCAGCATTTACTTGACTAATACCGTAAGTTTTGAAGTAAAATTAAATCGATTTTCGCATTTCTCGTCAAAAATATTGTTCGTATTTTCAAAGCTGCATATTTTCTAAAATAATGAATCGATTTTCAAAAAGTAAGAATCGATGTATAGAGAATTAAAAGCCCTTTCTAATGACCCCCCACTTGACCCCCATTCCGATTTGAAAAAATTTAGGGGATAGCACCCCCACTTAGGGGGTTGAAGATTTTGGTATGCTTTTTGAGCCAAAAGTTGACCCCCTCAGAAACAAATTTGACCTGTTTTGGATTTTGCCGAAAAGTTCTTTACTACCCTGTAATGCCTTGCGGTACGTTTTCGATGGGCTACCCTGTATATTAGCAACATTCATCTCAACATAAAGACCCTTTAAAACTGGTATACCATTATAAGTGTTACTGTGTTTCTGTTTGGAATATTTCACACATTTTTGTTCCCGTGCTTCCCCACGATTTTTTAAGCTTTCGATAACTAGCTAAAACTGTAAGAATAAGGTAGGTAAATTTTAGAAGTGTTATTGTAATGTAATGGTAAAATATATGGATTAAGTTAGATTCAGAACAATGTCATAGAAAAAAAGGAGCGACATATGGAACCATTTGGAGGAATGTAGAGAAAAAAAATCAAATGCTTATACTGCAAACAAATTTTGTCATGTGCTGCAGGTTCATTAGGGAATTTAAATAGACACATGAGAACCAAACGTTCTACAATTCCAATTAGTAGATCTGAATTACCTACTACCTCTACGTTTGTGGAATCCCCGGAAACAGCTGAAAAGCGAACAGAGAAAAACAATTCACAAGAACAAAATAACCTGGATGAAAGTGGAAGAGGAATTAGTTTCTAAAAAAAGAAAAACACATGCGTTATGGAAAATACTCGACCCATTTCAGTAACAAAAAACAAAGAATTTGATATTCAATTGATTCTTTTTGATTGTCAAACATTACCATCCATTCAACATAGTAAAAGAAAAAGAATTTCAGAAGTTTTGCTCGATGCTTTGTCCAGGACATAAACTCCCATCCTGTAAAACATTGAGTGGAAATTTATTACCGCAACAATATGATCAGATGAAAGAACGAATTCAAAAAAACTTACAATTAGAAGTAGTTGATTACATGTGCGTTAACTACAGATTCCTGGAGTTCGTTAATTAACGGGTCCTTTATTGCAGTTACTGTACATTTTTTGTATAAAGAAAAAGAATGTTTAAAACATGGGCTTTCATTTACTAGATTTGTAGAGTATTATGGGCATCACGGATGCAAACAATTCATACCAGGAAAATCCATTAGATTTGGGTATAAGTGCTGGTGTATGAACTTAAAAAATGGCTATCTTATTAATTTTGAAGTATATCAGGGTGCAATGCCAAATGCAAATCTAAATCAGCAAAAACAGTTTAGAAAGGCCACAGCACCACTAATTCAGATAATTGACGAATTACCGGAATCAAAGAAATGTGTACCATATCAGTTTTACTTTAACAATTTGTTTACCTCTATAAAATTTTTGGCATACTTCAAACAAGTAGGATATAATGGTACAGGAATTATTACAGAGTTTGCCCAGAAACTGCTCAATTACAGAAGTGGAAACTATATAAAATGCGAAACGTGGCAAATTTGACCAAGATGTAATCGAAGACAGATCAATTGTAGTGCAGTGCCCTCCACAATACATCCAGTTTTCCCCTTGTTTAATATCCAAAGATATTCGGCTGCTGACAAAAGAAAATAACCATAAAAAGGCCCATTGAAAAGTACAATGCGTTCATGGGTGGAACAGACCAAATGGACGCCAACATAAATGTTTATAGAATAGGAATAACGGGTAAGAAATAGTGGTGGCCGATTTTTATTTGGCTAATATATGCAGCCGTTCAGAATGCATGGGGTTATCTACAAAATGCATAACACAGAAATATCACCACTCGATTCCAGAAGGGAAATAATAAAAACTATCTAAAAAAATACCAAAATTTACCAAAGTCATCTGGTAAGCCACCGTCTCATTCAAAAAGACTGTAGAATATCTGCGGATATTCGTTTAGATAGAAGAGATGATCGCCTATAATAAACGTCGTCGTTGTTCGGGACCAAATCATAAAGGCAGTTCTGTAAGAACACAATGTAAGAAATGTTGGACTTTTTATACAAAATAGTTATTGTTTTGTGTAAAATTTTGCCAAATAAAATGTTTTGTTCAAATTTTTTTCTTCAATTTGTTACTACTGATGTGCTTTTCCTTAAAGAAAAATAGTTCAGTCCTTAATGGGTTAAAGTTGCATAAAAACCCCACATTTTCCAACTATTACCGGTAAGTACACCCTGTATAGTAATTAATTTTAAAATTAAAATATCTTATCGAGGCAATTAATTCGTATAATTAAATAAATACAACGTTCTAATTGCATCGAGAATTTCATATAAATGTGACAATTATAAAAACGTATACATTTCATAATATCCTATAAGTACTGCAAACAATAATAACCTATCATTCAAACAATTCCAAACCACGTGATCCAATATGGCCGTTGTGGGCAAACACTTTGTTGTGTTTTTCAAAAGTTTTCTGGATATTTTAGTGTGATTAGTGTTTAAAGATGCAGAGTAAATATTTAGAGATTTTATTGGTGGAAAATCCTGATGTTGAAGAAAGGTAAGCTTGCAAATATCCATGTGGGTTATGTTTTAACAAGATGTTTACATTTCTCTTCTTGGCAGATATAACTTGAAACTCAACATTACACTATATTTTACATTATATATAAATAGTCTGGACAGTTCTATGCACGGAGTTCCACCCATAACAAATATGGATATTGTGTCATATTTAGTTCTGATCCATAGTTATTACACCAGGCAGCAAATGAAAAACTACAAAAGTTTGCAGCCGTACAAGTACTTTGAATCTGGAATTTGTAACACATGGTACGTCTCTTTATTTTTAAGCAGATATAATCAATTAGTAGATAGATGTTCAAACTTTTACTAGATTACTCGTTTAATGTTGAAGTTTGTTAAAAATGGGCTTCACCTTGAATTAGAATGTACCTAATTCCATTTTAGTAGGAAGGATTACCTAAACTCTTCTAATTATCATGCTTAATTTCAGGTGAAACATTCTCAGAAAAGTAATGAAACACCATTGGACGTTTGGTGTATCATAGCCAAAGATGGAAGCATATGCATTGCACATTGTACGTGTATGGCTGATTGCAGTCAGGTAGGTGGTATTTTGTTTGCTGCTAAATACGCAAATAAAAGGAAATAGGAAACGTCTTGCACTGACGTACCGAGTGCTTGGATGACGCCATCGACCTCCTCGTAAATTACTTTAATACCAGTGAGTGCCATGGACTGGGGAAAACCTTCTATTTCCCATGGAAATAAGGATATTACCCTCATATCAGCAAGCAGTTTAAATTATATGTTAAATAAAATTGTGGAACTGGGTGGGTCATAACGCTGCATTTATGCGAATCATAGAACCATTTGGTACCGAGTTAGCAAAACACAGCACAGTTTTACCATCGGTACTAAATATATTTCATGAGAGCCATACAACTAAAACTTATATGGACCTTGCAGAAGTAACAAGGACAATAAATTTGATATTAAAAGTAGTACAGATCCACAGTATTGAAAAGGTTACTCGAAACCAATCTGAAAATGAAAATTAGTATATACAAATAGCTGGCAGGATAACTGCATCAAAATTAAATCAGTTTGCCGAACAAACAGAGACAAACCTTCCTTGTCTTTAATAAAATTAATTTGTTACCCTATAAAAATTTTATTTAACAATAAAGCCTTTCTATGGCTATATACTCATGAAAATAAAGCAGCGGAGGCATACCTAAAACACACGGACAAAGAAAACCACGTTTCTGTAGTAATTAATAAAGCTGGTTTTATTGTAAGTAAATATTGGCCGCAATTTGGTGCTTCTCCTGATAGATTAGTGTTTTGCGAGTGCTGTAATGGTGGATGTGTAGAAGTTAATTGTAGATATAAATAATATGTAACATTAAAATGTTCATGTCTTGTTAAGGAGGGTGGTAAAATCACATTAGATGTAAAGCAGAGTTACGCGATTTTATTATATGGCCTCCCAAGATATTTTTTAAAGAAAGAATTCTGCTAAATTTTGAATTTTGGGAGAGAGAATGTGCAATTGGGCAAAAATTCCATTCTGAGGTCGTAATATATGAGCTGTTAGGAAAGTATTTCACAAGAAAAGAAGGTGCTGCTGAAATTGTTCGTTGGTATAGATGACGGAAGACCTATGATTAAATGTGATGGAAATGACTGTAAAACGGGTTGGTTTAATTTTGAATGTGTAGGATTAACAGAGACACCAAATATAGCTTGGTAAATTGTAATTAAAAAAGGATAGACATAGGCTGTTTCTGAACTCTTATTTTAACAATAAAATACTAAAAATAATAATAAAATCAATTACTTCCAAAGTAGACTATAATAGTAGCAAGAATTCAAACGACTTGCGTCACGGGTGTCGTCGCTCAATTGTTTTTTTGTAATTAAGTGTAATACATAGTGTAAACATTTAATGTAATAAACACATAGTTTTATTATTCTCAGTTGCAGTTTCTTATAAATATTTTGATAAAAATATAACATTAATTTGTTCGTATGACGTGTATCCTCTTGGCGCTATTATACAGGGTGATTGGTGAGGAAATGGCCATACTCGAGGAACGTGTTCAGGAGATCAAAATATACAAAAAAAGTCATATAAACATGTGTCCGATTCTTAACCGTTACTGGGATATTAATTATTAATAGTAAGCGATTAACCGCGCAAAATAATAGTTAACATTTGTTTTTTGTGGTTGTAACGTTCAGCAGTTATTGTTTCAAATAATATTTGGCATTTGTTTTTTGTGGCTGTCAAATCCGGCTGTTATTGTTAGTTAGTTAGTGCTACACACTTCCGCAATGCCGGCGATATTTACACATCAAGAATATGCCGATATGATTTTCATTTATGGATACTGCAACGGGAACGCTGAATACCAATACCGCTATCCTAACAGAAGAACCCCTCACAGAAGTGTATTTCAATCAATTTTTGTCACTTCCCGCGAAACCGGCATGTTTCCCAGTGCAAGAATCACATCGGAACGAGAAAATGGTCTTGATGTGCGTGTAGAAGAAGAGATTCTTGATGTTGCACAACGTAGTCCAGGTGTAAGTTCAAGGCGCATTGCAAGTCGCCTTCAAATTAATCAGACAGCAGTATGGACGACTCTTCGCAGGAATGGGCTGCACCCTTTCCATATTCAGCGGGTCCAAAATCTTCAGAATGGTGACTATGCCCTAAGGTTGCAATTTTGCAATTGGGTAAATCAAAATCCTAGGCTATACCGTTACATTTTGTTTACGGATGAAGCCCAATTCACACGCGATGGAATTAACAATCATCGTAATGAACATCGATGGTCAGATGAAAATCCCCATGCCACGGTTGAAAGTAACTTTCAGCATCGGTTTAGTATTAATGTATGGTGCGGAATGATCAACAATCAACTCTTGGGCCCGATTGTGTTCGATGGTCGTTTGACAGCGGACATTTATCTACAATTTTTGCAAAATCGTTTAACAGATGTACTGGATGATGTACCTTTAGATATACGACAAAATATGTACTTCCAGCATGATGGGGCCCCTGCCCATTTTAGTAATATTGTACGAAATTACTTAGATAACCACTTTCCTCGCCGCTGGATCGGCCGAGGAGGTCCACAAAATTGGCCTCCGAGGTCTCCGGACCTCACTCCTCTCGATTACTGTCTATGGAGGGTGGCTAAAATCTTTAGTTTATGCTACAAAAGTTCAAACAAGAGAGGAATTATTAGACCGCATCGTCAATTCTGCCGCTGTTATAAGAAATTACCAAAGAGCACTCCAAAGAACCACACGTGCGTTCCAAAAGCGAGCTAGTAAATGCATCGAAGTTGGCGGTGGTATTTTTGAAAATATTCTACATTGAATTGTTTTTCTTCACTTGTATAGAATAGTACATTATAATAAATGATTTGTTTCGTCATTGAGGTGCTGCTTTTATTATATATTTTTAAGTGATATCTCCGTAACGGTTAAGAATCGGACACATGTTTATATGACTTTTTTTGTTTATTTTGATCTCTTGAACACGTTCCTCGAGTATGGCCGTTTCCTCACCAATCACCCTGTATAATTACAAAACAATTATAAAACAATGCACAAATATAGTGTTTGTGAGATAATATAAAATTAAAACACACGTTAATTCGTGGTTGGTGACTTTCATTTGACCTTTGCATTGCAGTTAACCTTGAAATTAGATTTGTATGGTATGTGAGAGAGGAGGAATTTTACATGAGAAGATGACCTTCATTTGACTTTGACATTGCAGTTAACTTTGAAATTAAATTTGTGTTGTGTGGTGTGAATAAGGAAGATTGTTATATGACCTTCATTTGACTTAGGTTTTAAACATTGCAGTTAACCTTGAAATTAAATTTGAAATATGTCTATCGGTGTGGATAAATATTTTATGAGGGTGTGGTGACCTTGAGCTAGTTCAAAAGATGAAAAAATATCACATTATGTGACGCCATTCGCTTGATTTACGTTTAAACATTGAATTTAACCTTGAAATTAAATAGTTGTTTTAATGTTGTGTATACAATGACAATGTGACGTGGTGCATTTGAATTGCAGTGTATTTTTTATATATGAGAGGAGGTCAAAGTGAAGAATTACATTTCGTTCTGTGCCAACCCTGCAGTGAGCGTCTACAATAGTGTAAATTTTGTGTTAAAAATTTTTGAAGTGAGAATTATTGTATTTATTGCTGACTAGATATTACAGGGAATTATAATATAAAATGGCATTATCAATTGATGAATTAAATAAAATAAATAGTAATATTAACGGTGAATTGAACGATATTATGCGAAGGTCAGCTTCCTCGTTGAAAATTGATACACAATATCCGATAAAAAAAACTATCTTTTGTCAATACACGTTTTGGAAAGTCCATATTAGTTATATTGTTTGATGAAAAGTGTAATTTAAATTTCAAGTGTTTTTTACCAAAGAGGGTTACAGAACACATAACAGAGGATATTTTGAATAAAATGAATTCCTCTTGGAAACAATATACGATAACTTATTTAGGTCAAAGTGACCCTGCATTTAAAGATGGTAAATGTAAAGCGTTGTTAAAATTTGGAATTGTCATTTAATTTTTGTTTATTTAATTTATATAAAAAATATATATCTAGTAGTAACAAATATGTTTTATATATAGAGCATATTCTAGTCATATAAGTAATTTACACTATTTAGTCAGTATAATAATATAATGGGGCTTCTTTGTTAATGTTTTATAATTTCTATAGGTAATGAACAATTTGTTATAATCTTATTACTATAATACCCGTTTTCATATAATTTTTTTTTATTTATAGAACTATTGAAAATGTGGATGCATTATGCTAGTCAAAATTGGACCGATGCTGAGGACCTCCAGTCAGCCGTAAAGCGATTGATGAACGAGCTAGATTGTGTGGCAATAAATTGCCTTCACACATCTAATTATGACATGAATTACTGCTTCTCTGAAGAAAAAATTAAACAGTTGGAGGAGGATTATGAAAAACATCGCCGTAGTGCATCATTATGTAGTAATTATTTAAGTGAAACTTTAAATTTGGACAATTTTTGTGTGAAAATGGTGGAGATAGGACTAAAACAATTTGTTATTTCTAATTTGTTGGATTATCTACCATATGCAGATGTTGTAAAATACAAATTAGCAGCTCAAGAAAATAATGATAGTAATGAAGATGATGATAATCGAACTTAACATTAAATTTTATGTAATTTCTATATTATCTTAAAATGGTATCATATGAAATAATATTAACAAATTTTATTGTATTAACTATTTGTCTCCTTTTTCTTATTGTAATGTGGAATAAACAACATAAATATAAATGTTTTTAAACTTTTATTGTTGCCTTATTTGTTAAATGAGTAGAGAAAAAAAATATGTAAATAGCATAATTAACCTTGAAATGACATTTGCCTAATGTGAAATAGGAAGAAATGATACATGAGGAGGTGACCTTCAGTTGACATTTAAATGCTATATTTAAATATTTCATTATGGTGTGACCATGAGTGAGCTCTAAGTTCATAAGTTTGTAAAGAATTTATAGAATTCAAGATGTATAAAAGAGAAAAGAAATAAATATATACAGTGTGGCTACGACTTAGGTGACACAGGCCTATAATTCAGGTGTTAATTGACGAATCCTTTTCAAATTTTAACCACTTATGCAGACCAATGGGATGCACATTTGAGGATCATTAAACTTACATATATCCATAGGTGTGCCTTAGAGGAAATTAAAAGAGGATCAATTTTTCGGTATTTTTAATTAGCGAATAAAATACGGAAATGCTGATGCTGCTTAGTCTTAATCAGTATCATCGAAAATATACCCACGGCAAGTTTCATCCAAATCGTATACAGGGTTGTACAGAAAATTCGTTTAATACAAAAAATAACATTGCATATTGTATTCACACAGTAATGCAAAATCCAGAGATCCATGTCAAATGATTTTGTTTAAATTAAATGACATTTATAATTTTTAGTTATTTTGACATAACACGTCAACAAGATTGTTATTAAAATTCCGAGTTTAAAAATAATTTATTGCGAAAAAACATCAGTGATGGCAGAAATTATATCTGTTACTGACAAAATTGAAATAATAAGAATTTCTGGAGAAACTGTTACATCGCGTGAAGCTGCAAGAATTTTTAATCACCGCCATCCCAATCGAACAGTAAGTTACAGTACAGTAGCACGAATTAATAAAATATTTAATCAGACTGGTAGTGTATCACATGTAAAACCAAAAGAATACCAACGAGCAAACTTACACGAAAATAGGATTTTAGATGCTTTCCGAAATAATCCACGACTAAGCATACGACATGCGGCATTGAATTTGAATTTAAACAAAGAGACCATAAGAAAACGTCTAAAAACGAAATAAATTGAAGCCCTTTAAACCAAAAATTTTACACACTCTTTTAGAAGGAGACAATTTAAGGAGGCTAGACTATGCTTTCTGGGTGCAAGGCGAATTTCTGAACGACAGAAATTTTTTGAAAAAAAATAATTTTTAGCGATGAAGCTACTTTTTCTACAAAGGGTGTTGTATCGACACAGAACTCTCGATATTGGAAAAGAGACAATCCCAGGTGGACAATAAATGCTAAGAATCAGTATGTCTAAAGTGAATGTTTGGTGCGCGATTTTTAATGATCGAATTATCGGACCCTTTTTTTATAGTAACTTTAAATGCCCAAAATTTTTTACGTCTTTTGGAAACGGAATTTACTGATGTTTTGGACAATCTGCCGCTAGATGCTAGACAGAATTTATATTTTATGTTAGACGGTGCTCCTGCACATAGTTCGCGAATAATTAGAAACTGTCTGAATATTAATTTTCCGTTAAAGTGGGTAGGGCCTCGTAGCCCTCTGCAGGACTGGCCAGCCAGGTCTCCTGATCTTACACCAATGGATTTTTATTTTTGGGGTACAGTTAAAAATAAAGTTTACACCAATTGTCCACAAAACATAGAAGATTTAAAACTACGAATAAGAGAGGCATGCCGAAACATTTCTTGTGAACAACTGCGAAAAGTAAATCGTCATATAAGAAAGGTAACAGAAGAATGTATAAGGAGAGATGGCGGCTACATTGAAACTAAGAAAATAAACTGAGTTTTGTTATACCTATTTTTTTTGTTATCGAGTCTGTATTAGCTTATTTACATTTGTATTAAATGAATTTTCTGTACAACCCTGTATACGGTTTGGATGAAACTTGACATACTGATTAAGACTAAGGCATCAATCAGCATTTCCGTATTTTATTCGCTAATAGAAAATACCGAAAAATCGTTCCCTTCTAATTTCCCCTAACGCACACCTATGGATATATGTAAATTTAATGATCCTCAAATGTCCACTCTATTGGTCTGCATATGAGGTCCCACAAAGCGCCTACACCGGCCGCATTTACGGTCGGGGTAGACGACGGATGGGGCCCACCTGCGAAGGCTGTCCAGGCCTACACGAGATGAGGCAGGATAAAGAGGGATAATTCCCCTCGATCCCAAATCATTGAGGCCAATTTCTAGCCATGGAATAATGGCGCGCGGTCTGCATATGTGGTTAAAATTTGAAAAGGATTCGTCAATTAACACCTGAGTTATAGGGCTGTGTCACTTAAATCATTTACATATGTATTAAATGATTTTCTGTACAACCCTATATACGATTTGGATGAAACTTGACATGGGTATATTTTCGAAGATACTGATTAAGACTAAGGCATCAGCATTTCCGTATTTTATTCGCTAATAGAAAATACCGAAAAATCGTTCCCTTCTAATTTCCCCTAACGCACACCTATGGATATATGTAAATTTAATGATCCTCAAATGTCCACTCTGGTCTGCATATGTGGTTAAAATTTGAAAAGGATTCGCCAATTAACACCTGAGTTATATGACCATAACTAACGTAGGATTTTTCCCTGGCTATCTGACGGTGACCCTTGATTTGACCATTACCTTCACCTTCAAGAACCGCACTATATCAATTTTGGCAAAAATCGGTTGATTTTTGAAATCTTGTCCGCCATCTTGGACTAAACTTCCTCAAAAACAGATTTCAGATTCGTAGTCAGCGACCCCAAAAACCCCCCTATATCAAATTTGGCGTAAATCGGTTAATTTTTTGGAATCGCTTCCGCCATCTTGGATTCGCCATGATGGAAAATGGTCAAGGACATATCTGAACGTAAAATTTTCTGCTCATTTCGTTTCCGGGGTCAAAAGTAGGGCATCCCATTTGAAAAAATTAACTTGACCTTGAAATAACCTTGAAGGTCAAGGTCAAGGTCAAATCAAGGGTCACCATTGAATAGCCAGGGAAAAATACTAAATCTTTTGTCTGAATCATTTTTCCTCAAAATGCATTTTTCGAAAGTTATTGTGCTGTTTCCATACTTTTGGGACACGTTGTATAACTTAACCTTCAAACGATACCATAGAAGGGAACGATATTTTATAAAACACGCCTACTTTGCCGCCTAAAATAAAATAAATATTTCTATAAATACCTTGAAAAGACAACGGTCGATATTTACAAATATTCTGGCGCGAAAATAAATTTAAATATACCTATCTAACGGTTATGCATATATATTGCATGATAGTATAATTTTTGTTTCGTATGTAAAAACGAAAAAATATCACATCGTGTGATGACATTCATTTGACATATGTTCAGTTAAATGTTACAGATAAACATTGCTTGAGAATGTCACCTTGAGAATTTGGTTTTGATATTATATGCAATACTTTTTGCAAATTTTTACATTTCCTTTGTACGTTGACAAGTAATTGGGAGCTGTAGTTGTAATATTTAGTAGTGATTTTTTCTTGTTTTGCACATAATAAAGGACCTTTTAATTCGGATTAATATTCAGCAGTGGCTACACACAAATACAAACATTACAACAATAACCTTGTTTACGGAGATTTTAATTCAAATGTTTGTCACATGCAGCCAAACAAATAAATTTGCGCCTTGTGCATTAGAATTAATCAAGTTACAAGTACCAGTTATTGGTTATTGTTAAAATAATTTTAAAGGTAGCTGGTACATGAATTTCCGAAGAAGATGGCGTAGGGTGGTGATTTTCATTTGATCTTTGCATTGCAGTTAACCTTGAAATTACATTTGTTTGGCGCGAATGAGGAATTTGTTATATGACCTTCATTTGAAATATAAAGGGTTTTAGGATGTTGTTGTATAAAAACCAAATTATACGGAATATTTTGGGTTTATTTTAAATTAAAATAACATCGATTACAATTAAAAGTGAAAGATTATGACGTTTAGATGTCCACCACGGCTACGATGGCAGGCATATTTTCTATTATTGGACAAAAGTCTAAAGGGGTCAGGTCGCATGACCTTGGCGACCAATTCACATAACCATACCGTGAGATAACACATCCAGGGAATCTCGTGGTATGGACGATGTTTTCTCCTGTGGTGTGGCATGTAAGCTTCATCTTGTTGAAAGTAAACATCATTAGTGTCAATTCTATTTAACTAAGGCCATAAAAAATCTGTTATCATCGCATTATAACGTTCTCCAGTCACCGTAACAGCATTGCCGCGGTTCTCTTAAAGAAAATGAGCCGACGATTCCCTCGGACCATAAGCCGTACCATACCGTACATTTTTGTGCATAAAGTTGTCGTTCATGAATCTTCCCCCTCCCCCCCCCCATATACGACAGTTTTGTTTATTGACTACCGTTTAACGTAAAATACGATTCATCACTAAAAATTATTTTATGCGCAAAATGTAGATCTGTTGCTCTTTGTTCTAACATCCAAGTAACAAAATTTCTGCGTTGCAAATGGTCCCTTGCCTTCAAATTTTGAGTTAACTGAATTTTGTACGCGTGTAGATGCAAGTCATTGTGTAAAATTCTCCATAAACTGGTTTGCGCGTAATTGCGGTCTGTAGTTGTAATATTTACCTAAAATCTCCGTAAACAAGGTTATGGACTTGATTGATACAACATTTATATATAGTACAGCAAAATGTGACATAAATACATAAATAACTACATCAATTCCTAAAAGATTATTTTGCTACCTTCTTATATTGTTATTAACAATATTCCCAAGATATATTTTATTGCATTGCAATCAATCGGCTAAGCGTGTGAGCTCGTTATTTCATTCGCCAGCAAGGAAATGTAGCATTTTTGTCAAAAGTATTGCATTGAATTATAATTTTCTTATATTGATTGCACTCTATGGTTTGTCTACATTACAACAGTGTATGTATAGGCCTTAATATTTACATAAAAGAAAAAATAATTGCATCTTATAGATAAAGCCCCAACTGGGGCTTTAACAGCCATTTATGACTGCAAAGTTTAGATAGGAAATAACAAATTTTATGGTTCTAACAACAAATAATACCATCAGAGAATACAATAGCAGACATGTACGTTTTGCGCAAAAGAAAATACAACTTTCCGTTCTATATTTACAGCATCTAATATTATTAATGTGTCACAAACTGAGATGCATACGTTTTTTATACTTGTCTGCACTAACAGGGTCAATTTTTATGTAAATGGGGTAACCCAAAGTAAAATTGGCTATCAATTGTCATATTCTAATCTGTTATTTTTAATGGTTATCTGCAATAATGAGATGCAAATAAGTAAAAAACACCTCTTTTTAGCAACAACTTCAGGTTATTGTTGACTTGCCTCGATTTGGTAATTTGTATGTATGATTATATTTGTTTCATAATTTTTTTTTTGTAAAATTGTACTTGATTTTACGTGAAAGATGTAAACTAAATCAAAAAATATATCTTTTATTCGTTACCACTTGCTTCGCTTCAGGGTTTTATTGTTGCATACATTTGTAAAAATTGTACTTGATTTTACGTGAGATGTAAATTAAATAAAAAAACACATATCTTTTATTCGCTACCACTTGCTGCGCTTCAGGCTTTTATCTTTGCATACATTTGTAAAATTGAACTTGATTTTATGTGAAAGATCTAAATTAAATTAAAAAACACGTATCTTTTTTTCGCTACCACTTGCTTTGCTTCAGGCTTTTATCATTGCATACAAACAATTTATACTCAATATAGGTAGTACATAATTTTTTTTATTTTTTTGTTAATACGTAATTTCTCATGAATGTTTGCAATAATGATGGATATTTTTTGACTGTTTTATGTAGAAGTAAAAAAAAATTGTGATTAGACCATAGATAAAAAGTCTGTGTTGGCAACAACGCCAAAGTATGTATCTAACACTTTCTGCATGGGTGAAACGCTCAATCGTTGGAGCCTGCGCAATCTAGGTAGAGGGAGTTCGGAGTCGACAAAAAGGATCGGTGCCAGAAGAAATCTCACTTTCTTTCATGTAGCTCCAGTGAAGCGAAATTAAGTGTATCAATCGGCAGTAATATTCAGAACGTTTATAAAAAAAAATGGGTCGATTAAGTACGGTGCCTAAAAAAGTTGCTAGCAGCTCCAATTCAAGAAGGAAGTGCGCAAGTGTTGGCAAACATATGCCGACGGTTATGCAGCATTTCCAATACTACAATCAACCAGGTGTTAACCAAGGGTATCACACTATGACGGCAGCTGCAACTAGTTCAATGGATGACATAGTAATTCCCTGAAATGACATGGGAAACAGCACAATTATTGCTTTGCCCCTCACAAACAACGAAGAGGATGACATCTTCTTACCGAAACCTCCACCGGTTAAGAAGATAACTTCTAAAAAATCTGATGGGTCTTCGAACCGCGGGGAGAGTCATAGAAAAGGAATAGCGTCGAAGGGGTGCACATCACGATTACGGCAGTTGTTACAACAACCAGTGGTTGAAATAACGGTGCCACAAGATGAAGTTCCACCACCACAACAGCCGATTCTCCCAAACATAATAATATTAGATGATGTGATAGTACCCCTAGAACTTTCCCTAGCGCCACTCCCGGACGTTTCCCCGGAGTTTCTTCAAGGAGCTGAAGAAATGGTGACATTCCAAACGGTAACACCCCAAGTGGAAGAAGAGCCACTCCCGGACGTTTCCCCGGAGTTTCTTCAAGGAGCTGAAGAATTGGCGACATTCCCGACGGTGACACACCAAGTGGAAGAAGAGGAAGCGGTCCAGTACTCGCAGGCCGACGAAGCGAACATCGTTTCAGGGTTCCTTCGATACTGGCAAAAACTAATTCGGAGGGAGGAACAAACTGATGAGAAGTCCGCGTTCTGCGAGAAACTCTCACAGTTAAACGGGAGCAGATGCTGGTGTTGCAGGAGGAGATTGGGACAATACAATCCAAAATCAATATTAAAGTGCGAAAGAGGGATGAATGTGAAAATACTTTAAAAACTATGAGTGGTCAAATGAAAGTGATACGTGTGAATTTGGAATAGCTTTAAGATGTATAAATAGTTTGTATAAGATTAGATTTAAGATGTAAATATTTTTTATATAATTTAAGACATATATTATTTGTATTGTCCAAAAAAATAATAAATAAATAAATAAATAAATGATCTGATACATATTAAAATAAACTAATTTTAGAAACAAAACGCCTCTTTCTCTTCATTCCACCCATAAAACGCATATAAACTTAAAATATTCTAATCAAACATAACAAATACATAAGTTATATTTGTGTACAAGTGACATCATATTATATTTATCACAATATTAAGTTTCATTTATATAACTAGGATGCTACGTAGAATATTAAGCTTATTTAACAAAAGATAAAACAATATGTATGAAAACGGTTGTAAGAAAATCTAGAAGCCATATTGCAGTAACTCGTAATCGACAAAGTGTATTTTATTGTGCCCGCACCCAACGTATAACTGGCGCAGTCGAAGAGGATCGTTGGTCAACTGGCAGAGTGTTTGTCAAAAAGAAATACTGTGCCTGTTCAGCAGATTATTCACCGCAGCAGACCTCCTACCACCACGAAGAACGAGCACAGTAAGTACTCATATACTGTCATTATCCTGTTTTAGTTTTAAAAAATCAAAACAAAAAACGATCTGATAGATCATTAGTGTTAGAAACCGTGATTGATCACTAGGTTAAGACAAAGCTTTCAAAAGTTCTTTTGAAGATACAATTCAAGTTCTTTTGGAACACAAGCAGCAAAACAAAGAAGCAAATCAATTATTTAATTTTTCATCAATTCACTCCAATTCACTCAATTCATTTAAGTTAATTTTAAATCTAATCAAATAAAAACTTTTTCCAAATTTAAATTCAAAATTCATGTCTCTAAACAGACAACAACTACAAGATTTGAATAGAAATTTATCTAGTTAGTATACCAGAGGTTCCAGAAATATCAAATACAATGACAGAAAGAAGAACCTTAGACACCCAGCTATTAAAATTATACATTGATACAATTCCATTGTTTGACGGAAACAATTTAGTTTTACATTCCTATACAGGGTGTAACGTAAAGGTTGGGAATAAATTAATCGGTGGATTCTTTAGTTCAAAAAATAAATTTTTGAGAGAGGGAAGAGTAATATTCAAAATTTAATCATCCTGTAAATGTAGAAACTTTGAAAGATAAATATTTATGGACGTATGGCATTATTTTATTTGGACACATTTTTCTTTAGTAGATTTTTACAAAAATACCCTCAGTACAAATACTTATTCATTTCATAGAACACAATTTATAAATATAATTCGAATCAATGGCATGTCGGTATTGCACAATAGATGTAAAAGCAACGAAAAGTGTCCAGTTGCAAATTGAATGCATACCGAACTGACCCTTGCACTATGTCCATCTCGCTCTCTCTCTCTCTATAAACTGGCGAACGGATTCAGACATTGTTCCCGATTCTTCTACCGGTGGTTTAATTCTAATGCTCTCAGCATTTTGTAAAGAATCTTTAGACCCCGGAAACTTGGTGAATCGGGGGCCAGTCAGGAGACACCTTGAGAGCCAGTTGATGGCCAGGAGCCTCCATTTGACAAGCAAACAGCCCTTGGAGTGTAAGTATTTTATTTTATAATAAACCGTAAAAACTCATTGATTTGTGTGTTTTTCCCTCTCCGCAGCCAAGCGAGTAGCCCGAAGCAATAATCTTTTTTTTTTACCAATTTTTTTTTTGTATTTTAAACGGGAGACGTGACAATATGAAGTTATGCTCTACGGGTTTTCTTTTCCAAGCTACAGGGCGCTAAAATATATAAAAAAAATAGTATTTCTGCAATAACTTTGGAACATTAGAAGATGAAATTTTATCCATATCTTAATTTGATAATCCCCTAGTAACAGGAAAAAGATTGGCTTTGTAAGTTACTCAGTGGCGTGAGTACGGATTATACCGTAAGGTTTTTCAAAAAAAATTGTGGTAAGCCACTGGTGAAAATATTGTTTTATTATCCATGATCCGCTTTTTATTTTAAACAAAATTACCCTCTTGCGATTTATTCCTAGCTCATGTCACTTTCCCGTAAATAAACGTTTTGTAAATACCATTTTTTCCCACTTCTAACAGGAAAATGAAAATAAAAACATGAAGTATGCTTTGACCAAGCCACCAAAATTTGTTTTCAGATGTTTTCAGACAAAACATCATTGTCAGTTATGACATTTAGCTTTCCTTAAGCGGTTGTATTTTGGTTTAGATCTGTTAGAAATAGACTACTCATTTCCAGAATTAGCAGATATGCATTTTATTTACGGCCTTGCCAACGGGAATACTGTGTTAGCTGTGCGTCTTTAGAAGAAGTTCCAATTGAAACACGCCTGAACATGTGGTTTATGCATGATGGCGCCCCAGCTCACTTTAGGCAAGAAGTTAGAGAATACATCAATAAAACGTTCCCCAATAAAGGGATAGGTCGTGGAGGGCCAAGAGCGTGGCCTACTAGTTCTCCCGAACTTAATCCATTAGACCATTTATTATGTGTGGGGGCACTTAAAAACTTAGTTTATTCCATTCCCATTTCTGGTGTACAAATTCTTCGTCAAAGACTTGAAAGGGGCTGTCAGCAAATTCGAGATATGCCTGGTATTTTTGGACGAGTAAGAGAATCCATGAGAAAACGCATTGAAAATGGTATTGAAGTTGGGGGGCAACATTTCCAGCACCTTTTGTAATCTTGTTTGTTGTTTATCATTTCTTATTACCTACTCAATAAATTCTTTAAATTTCTAAGTCACTGGTGTTTTTTTATTATTGTCAAAATAATGTGATATTTTAATATCATTTTCAATACAAATAAGTCTTTTTTTAATGCCTATTTGACCATTTTCGGTGGTGAGTCAAAGTATACATCATAATGTTTTACCTTTGTTAGCAGCGGGAAAAAATGGTATTTACAAAAGTTTTATTTAAGGAAAAATGATAAGAGCTAGGAATAAAACGCAAGAGGGTGATTTTGTTTAAAATAAAATGTGGATCATAAAAAGATGATAAAAAATTTTTTCTACCAGTGGCGTACCACAATTTTCTTCGAAAAACCTTACGGTGTAAGACGTACGCTCGCCACTGAGTAACTTACAAAGCCAATCTTTTTCCTGTTACTAGGGGATTATCAAATTAAACTATGGATACAATTTCATTCCGTTATCTTCTAATGTTCGAGAGTTATTGGAGAAAAACTAAATTTTTTGAAATTGTTCAACGCCCTGTAGCTTGGAAAAGAAAACCCGTAGAGCATAACTTCATATGACAAAAATTTATTTTTTAAACTAAAGAATCCACCGTTTAATTTATTCCCAACCTTTACGTTACACCCTGTATAGTCAGTGAGAAGCACATTTTTAAATTTTCCGGATGATACTCACCATGTAACACAATTTAATTTTACAAGCAGTCAAAAACAAACTACGCGGTAGAGCACAAAATTTAGTTGCAAGAAGAAATGATTTAACCATATGGACCCAAATTGAACAATTACTTAAATTAACTTTTGGAGATAAACAAGACTTACAATATTTAACCAACTGACATCAATGAGACCAAACAAAAATGAAAGACCATACGATTTCGGTTTAAGACTTCAGGAACTAAGGGCCGTTATTATTTCAAAAATAAATGACAATTTTGCAGATGAACATATTCGTGATTTACAAATTAACAATTACAAAGGTATTGTCAAAACTATGTTCATAACAAATTTGCCGATGAACGTTCAAACCATAGTCAGAATTAAAAATCCAGATAAACTAGAAGAAGCTTTAAGTTATGTTTTAGAAGAAGAATTTCAAAATTTTGCTAAATTACATCAAACAACTAATAGAATAAGT
Source organism: Anoplophora glabripennis (assembly GCF_000390285.2). Lineage (NCBI taxonomy): Eukaryota > Metazoa > Arthropoda > Insecta > Coleoptera > Cerambycidae > Anoplophora > Anoplophora glabripennis. The sequence goes on from NW_019416788.1 coordinate 56,712, forward strand.
CAACCAAATTTTAAACCAACAATATCGCAAAATAATACTCCACCACCACGTAGAACTTTTATTCCAAATTTAAATCAAAATTTCACACCAACTTCACGAAACACAAACAATTTTCCAACTACTTCACAGTTTCCATCACAACCTATTAACATCCAACCTAAACAAGTAAATCAAAAATTCCCTACTAACAAACAAATTTTTGGACCACCAGTTCGCACACAAAATGTTTGGAAACCAAATGCAAATTTAAATCAAAATTTTGGAAAACCGACCCCTATGTCTGGAATATCTCATAACACCCAATTTAAACCACAACCGATGTCTGGCATTAGTTATATGCACAACACGGAAGCTACTGAACATATACCATCATATCACAATAAAGAATATCACAACCAACTGGAATACGATCAAGAAAGATACGAAGACATCACATACAATAACATGTACGAAGAAGATCAACAAGAAATATACGAGGAAGATCAAAACAATGAAAATTTTCGCAATCCCCGACGTAAACGCTATAAATGCATTACCTTACATCAAAATTAGACTAAAAAAATTTACAAATTCCTTATTGACACCGGCTGTTCATTTTCAATAATTCGTTCAACAATCCAAATGAACTACCCCGACAAAATTTATTTAGACCCTACTACTTTACAAACAGGTGCAGGTAAAACAAAGGCCCTGTATAAAGCAACGATATTTACACAATTTCAACAATTTCCAGAATTTCAATCCGACTTTCCAATAAATTGCGTTTTACACGACTAACTAGTATAAACTATTTTGCCGAAATTGAAGTTCACAACTTGTCAAATTTACACAGATTAGTTTCATTTACAGAACCACAAAAATCAGAACCCTTTAATGAACATGAATTCGAAATTTTTAATTGTGAAATTACTTATTCTAACCAACCTAACTCTCGCGTTGATATAAAAGAAATTCTTAGGACGAATCACATGAATGACGAAGAAAAAGAAAACATTATCAATTTATGTTTAGAATATTCAGACATTTTTCAAAATCCAACAGATAAACTACCTTTTACAAACACAACCAAACACGAAATTAAGATTAAAGACGAAAATCCCTGCCATACAACAACATATCGTTATCCCCACATCTATAAAGAATAAGTTCAAAATCAACTATAAAAAATAATCCGACCAAGTATTTCCCCATGGAGTTCACCTATTTGGGTAGTACCAAAAAAATTAGACGCTTCAGGCAAAAGAAAATGGAGAATTGTTGTAGACTACCGAAACTTGAATGACAAGACAGTAACTGACAGATATCCTATCCCAAATATCACCGACATACTCGACAAATTAGGCAGAATTTGTTATTTCACCACTTTAGATCTCGCCTCCGGCTTTCACCAAATTGAAATGGCACCAGAATCAATTTAAAAAACAGCTTTTAATACAGAACACGGACATAGAATTTTTAAGAATGCCTTTTGGACTCAAAAATGCTCCAAGTGCTTTTCAAAGAATGATTGACAATGTACTTCGTGAACACATTAACATTTGTTTAGTTTATTTAGATGATATAATAGTTTTTCCGACCTCTTTACAAGAACATATTACAAATTTAAAAAAGATTTTCCAAACTTTAAGAAATGCAAATTTAAAAGTACAATTAGACAAGTCCGAATTCTTTAAGAAAAACGTTGAATTTTTAGGACATATTGTTACCCCTGACGGAATCAAACCAAATCCTGACTAAATTAATGCAATCAAAAAATTCCCTATCCCTAAGACACACAAACAAATAAAACCCTGTTTAGGCCTACTAGGATACTACAGAAAATTTATTAAAAATTTTGCCAAAATAACAAAGCCACTTACAAACTGTTTGAAAAAAAGACCAAAAAATTGAATTAACACCTGACTACATCTCATGTTTCGAACATTGCAAAACTCTGTTATCAAATGAACCCATCCTTGCGTACCCTGACTTTGAAAAAGCCTTTGAACTCACAACTGACGCATCAAATTACGCGATAGGCGCAGTGCTTTCGCAAGACCGACACCCGATAGCTTATGCATCAAGAACATTAAACCCTGCTGAGATAAATTACGCGACAATAGAAAAAGAATTACTAGCGATAGTATGGAGTTGCAAATATTTTAGACTTTACATTTAAGGAAAGAAATTTACTATTTATTCGGATCATAAACCTTTAGAATAGCTTTCAAATTTAAAAACACCAAACACTAGACTTATTAGATGGAGATTACATTAAGAAGAATTCGACTATGAAATAAAATATAAACAAGGAAAAACTATTTACGTTGCAGACGCTTTATCTAGTCACACGAAAATCCTATACAAGAATTTCCCATCACAGAAAAATGCATTAACCAATATGTAAACCAAATTATTATAACAGAATCAACTAACGTGCTAGCAAAATTTACAATTAATGCATCAATCTTTAATAACACACGACACAAAATTACTTTTAAATCCAATTCAACTGAAGAAGAAATTATTAAAATATTCAAAAATACAATTGATCCCGAAAGACACTATTGTATGTTCTTACGCACTAATAAAGACAATCTACTAAAACTTCGAATAATTAGAACTTTACAAAACAGTTTCACTAAATTAAATTTAACTGTATCAAATTTGTTTGTAACTGACGTAACTAATGAAGACGAACAACACCAGAAAATTAAATACCATCATGAAGGAAAAACCCAACACAAAGGAATTATCGCCACTTTATCATCACTAACAAAAAATTACTATTGGTCCTATATGCTAAGAGACGTACAAAATTACATTAACACATGCACCACTTGTCAATCTTGCAAATATGAACGCAAACCTCACAACCCACCTTGCGGAATTACACACCCCATCTAAGCCTTTGGAAATAATTCACATCGATTTATTCTTCATAAATAATACCTTCTCAACATTCTTAGACCCTTTTTCAAAATTTGCTCAAGCTATACCAGTCACACAAAAATCGGCAATCGAAGTAACGGAAGCCCTTATAACATTTATATCATTCGTAGCAATCCCAAAAGAAATCATTTGTGACAACGGAAAAGAATTTAGAAATAACATAATTTCAGACTTTTGTAACGTTCACAAAATAAAATTGCATTACATAACTTTACATAATTCCACTTCAAATTCACCGGTGGAACGGTTACACTCAACATTTGTTTGACCCGCGAAAATTCGCACGAAAATATTGAATCTTTAATGAAACTAGCTATAATGGGATATAATAATACACACCATAGTAATACAAAATACACCCCTTTTGAAATCCTATTCGGACATCTTAAACAAACCTTACCTTTTGACATAAACGAAGAAAACATAATAACCGACTATGTGGAAAACCATGCCAAAAATTCTCAACAACTTTACGAAAACATTCAAAACAAAATTTCAACCGAAAAAGAAAAACGTACAGAAAACTTAAACAAAAAACGCGTTGATCCAGAAAACTTAAATCCAGACGATACGATACGATTATCAAAAACGACCAAATTAGAAACAAAACCAATCCGAGATTTATTGAAACCAAAGATGAGTCAGTCTTAGATAAGAAAGTAAAAACAAAACGTGGCACTTACCATAAAAAGAGAGTTAAAAAGAAACGTAAAAGTGTGTCAGGTAGACCACGAGGACGACCAAGAAAAAATAATGACAATGCTCCCCGCTCAAATTAAAGTAACCCCAATTGAAAACGGCGTATTAACATTAAAATTAGGAACTATGAGATCTCAATCATCCATTCACAAATTCATTCATTATGTAAACCTACAAACAATTCGAGATGAACTAAAAACTAGAGATGAAACGGATAGTTGTTTGGCCGGATACCGGATACCCGGCGAGCTGCGAAGCCGGATAGCCGAATATTGAGCCGAGTTGAACATCGCACAGGTGCAGCGAACGCGATCGGACAGATTCGGGCGGTTTTAGGTGTCAGCCAGAGACATATGAGTATTTATTTAGTCTTATGGCCAGAGAGACCTTGCGTGACGTGGGGATTGTAAGGAAAATCAGTTGTTTATGTTTGCTTGCTGCATGATCTGCGTCGTAAAAAAACAATTGAAACATGTCATCAGTGAATAAAAGATCACCTATTTGGCAATATTTCGAAATTGATAGTGAAAATAATAAGTTTGCTGTTTGTTCGTTGTGCCAACTTAAAATTTCTCGTGGTGGTGAAGGAAAAAAGGCAGGTAAGTCAGTATTAGGTTATTTTTTTGCAGTTGAATTGATAAATTATCTTTGTTGAATAAAACTACACAGTTGAATAAAAATATGAAATAAGTACGTACCTACGCTTATTTATACTGCGACTGATTGTTTTGGGCTGGAAAATATTAACGTTATTAACCTAGCGGTATAACTTACTACATCTTAGGGCCGACCGATTTCCTAAGGGTGGTTTTTGTGTAGCTTTACGTTTCATTGGAGGCCCTGCCTAACACTTTATGAAATAATGGCGTGAATTTATGAACATTATCTAACTAATTTTAACCTCTTACTTTAGATTATATACATTTGTAATGATTTTTTTTATATCCCCTCAGGTACTTCTGCCATGAGTAATCATTTAAAATCAAAACATCTAGAGAAGTTTCTATTGGTGAAAAAAGGGAAAGACAAAGGTGTACCTGCGCAGCTTGTGGAACCCGCTGTCCCTAGTACAAGTTCGTCTTCGACAATGACAGAAAAGCAGCTAACTTTGTCAGAATCGTTTGAAAGAAAGCTGCTTTGGGATATAAACGATACAAAGGCAAAAAGTATCATTATTTAATTGCAGAAATGATCGCACTAGGTAATGAGCCGCTTTCTATTGTAGAAAGGGTTGGGTTCAAAAGACTCCTGCAACAAGCTTTCCCCCGCTATGAATTGCCAAGCCGCACCTAATATAACCCAAAAAATTGTTCCCGATATCTACAACAAAATTTTTGAAAAAATTAAAACAATCATTTCAAACGCAGTGGCAGTTTCTGTCACTTCTGATATGTGGACATATTTGCATAATAACTCTAGCTTTCTGAGTTTCACAGCTCATTGGTTGTCTCCAGAATTCCAGCTTCAACACGGAGTTCTCGCAATGAAACCCTTTTTAGGATCTCACACAGGAGAAAACATAGCCAATGAACTCAATGCTATCGCAGCTCGCTGGGATATTGAGCAAAGTAAAGTACATGTCATGACAGTGGTGCTAACATGGTGAAAGGCGTTCGAATGGCGGAGTATAATTCTGCCAGATGTTTCATTCATTCACTTCAAAGGGTTGTGACTGAATCATTGAAGATACAGTCTGAAGTAATGGACATGATTGCCAATGGTAGACGTCTTGTAACTCACTTTAATCATTCGGGTTTAGCACAAGAAAAACTGTTGGTGATTCAAAAGGAGTTACAGGGTTCATAGTTCAAAAGTAATGAAGAATTCCCTGACTTTTCCAAGTTTTCCCTGACTTATAAAAATAAAATCCAGGTCACTTGTAGTTCATTTTTACATACTAATTGGTGTTTATGCATTAAATTTTTTCTCGACTGGACTCCATAATCTTTTTTATACCCTAAGAACCTCTTATAAAGGTTTCAAAACCACAAATAGTTTTCTCTTTCAAGAACCCAGGGCCAGCTTTCACAAAATTTCCAGTTGCAAACATCAAATTCCCTGACTTTCATGAATATTTTTAAAATTCCCTGACCATTCCCTGTTTTTTATGAAGAATAACGAATTCCCTGACTTTTCCCGGTATTCCCGGTTTTTCCGGCCGCTACGAACCCTGAGTTAAGTTTATCTGAGCATCAATTAGTGCAGGATATCAACACGAGGTGGAATTCTACCTCCTATATGGCAGAACGCTTGTTGGAACAAAAACGGGCAAGCTCTCTTTATGTGGCTGAGCACGACGACAAACTCACTAATTTAACAACTCATCAGTGGTGCTTGATGGAACAGTGTGTAAAACTTTTAAAGCCATTTGAAGAAATAACTAAAATCACAAGTTCTGGCCTTTCCTGCATATCAGAAGTTATACCGCATGTAGCTGCATTAAAAAAATACTTAGAGAAGAATGGGACTGCACAACGAACAGCTGACTTGCCTCGATTGAGAGCTTCCTTAACAGCTGAATTGGAATCTCGCTTTAGCTCCTTGAGTGAAGATCCGACTTATCTTATTGCAACTTTCTTAGACCCCAGATTTAAGACAAACTATTTGGGAACACTTGAAGCTGAAAGAGCGCGACAGAAGATCTTATTGGAGTACCTAAAAATGACTTGCGACGAGTCTTCTAACAGTGGTAGTTCATCGGCGTCTCCAATACCTACTAAAAGAAATAGAGGAAATGAAACTGATCTAAATGTTACTTGCGAATCTCACGACACCTTTTGGGATTGTTTCGATGAAGTATCAAATGAAAACAATAGTCAATGTCGCGATCAGGGAAAAAACACAATTGCAAACGAGATTGACTACTATTTGAAGACAAGTCGAATTGATCGCCACCGCGACCCTTACACTTGGTGGTCAGTTAACTCGAAACACATTTGACAAAGTTTGCCAAAGTGTACCTTTCAGCTCCTTGCAGCAGTATTTATAGCGAGAGGCTGTTTTCCGAAGCTGGCTTGGTATACGAAAACAAGCGAAATCGCCTGTTGCCTGCAAACTGTGAAAATTTGGTATTTATTCACCATAATTTACCACTTGTTAATTTTGAGTATTAAAATTAAGGTAATTTTAGTATTTTAGTTTTTCTGGATGGTTCTTTTTTTGGTCTTTGTGAATTTTTTGTAACTTTCAGCTTTAAATAAAAGCCGTCATAATTATAATCCATTTTCTTATTATTTGCCTCACAAATTGTTTCTTTTATTATTTATGTATTAAAGTTGATTTTAGGGAATTGTGTCGCAATTTTTGAATATCCGGTATCCTGCCGGATATTAAGCTACTATCCGGTATCCGGCCGGATAGTAAATTTAGGCCGGATACCGGATAGTTACCGGATATCCGTTTCATCTCTACTAGAAACCACTTCTTCTCAATTATTATTACTCAATAAAAGAGCCCATCAAACTGAAGTAAATACTGGATTACTAACGATTATCTCACAAGCAGCACAATTAGTAGACGATACAAAACAAAAATTAGAAAATCTCACACCTCATAAGAATTAGCGTACAAAACGAGGACTAATAAACGGAATTGGCACCGCATTTAAATGGATTTTCGGAACATTAGATAACGATGATCGAAGAAAATCAATCAAGCAATTGACAAGCTAAATAAAAACAATAATCATATAAAATATCAATTAAAGACTCAGGTTAGCTTAACATCCAAACTAATAAATGAATATAACAAGACAATCACAACATTAGCACAAAATCAAAAAGCTATTCAAAATTATTTAATGCAAACGTTCGCAGAAGTTAATGATCAAATTAATTATGTTGTCACTACACTAACTATTCAAAACGTGAGTACTCAACTATTTGTAAACCTATATTACATTAACGAATTTTTAGATGAACTAGAAAATGGCATTGTCTTTGCATCGTGGAATTTTGTGCATAATTCAATTTTACCAAAAAATAAGCTAATGCACATACTAGAGGTAGCAAAAGAACTTTATAGCAGTTAAAATATTCTAGAGCTCAATCATTTCCAAAATTACTATTCATATTTAGGCACTTCAGTACATTTTAATGACGAATTAATTACTTTTGTAATCAGTATGCCAATCTTAACAGCAGATATTTATTTCTACTACCATTTGATCCCTGTTCCTATACAAAATCTCACAATTATTCCAACCATTCCAGATTATCATTTGACAGGAGCCTACTACGTTATTTTACATATAAGCTATTTGTAAACTTCGCATTTTTTCATAGAAATGATATTTCATGAAAAACTAATGAATTTTGGTATAGGAGCGGGTATAGCAAAGTTGTAGAGAATTTAGTTCTGCATCTATGGTATGAAAATATACAGGGTGTTGCATTTAAAAAATTCGAGATTTTTCAATTTTTCAATTGGCAATTTTGACATATTTTGGTCACCATGTATAACGCAGTCCAGTTTTTGGAGCATGATTCGGAAGAGTCATCCTTACTAAACATCTGATAAAAAATGGGCTTAGTAGCTATTAGTATAACCTGTCAGTATTAGAAAATGTAAGCAGCCAATATCGACTAGAAAAACCTTTCAAGCGAGATATCTCAAAAACTGTGAATAATTGAATAGAACTATTCTACACAAAGTACCCTTTATTTTTGATGTAGAATCCGAAAAAAATATAAAAAATGTGTATTTCCATTTAAAAAACCAAAGTGGGTGTCTGGCCAAGAAAAGTGGAACACCCTGTATAGTTGAATATATTTTTAATTTGTACATTCCGAGACATGTGTCAATACAGTAAAATGAAAAATTCATATACCTCATTTTAACATAGATATTGAACTTTCCCGCACTAGTGGGACACGCTGTATATATTTTAAAATAATAGTTAATATTTGTATACAGTTCAACAAAATGTCTGTATTTATTAAGCATAAATACCTAAATATATCAATAGCTAAAAATATTCTGTTGACTACTCATGTATCTTGTTATTAACCATATATCAGCTCTACAAGAGTTCGCTTTACCTGCTCACCTCATACCACTGAAGGTGTCGCGGCGCTAGCATCCAAACCGCAGCCAATACCTACTCACAACCATATATGGTAGAAACCATCATAATAAGGGTGTTTTAGTGTTTTCGTAACATTATACCCCTAAAAGATTATATATGCCAGCTTTCTACAATAGTATACATGATTTCGTGCAAAAAAGGAGTGTTTAAAAAAAACACTTTCTGTTCTGTATTTAGAATATTTTATGTTATTAACCTGTTACAAACTTATATGTATACGTTTTTTATGTAAAAATAAGTAAATCAATGTAAAATTGTCTATCAATGATCATATTCTAATCGGTTATTTTTAATGATATCTACAATAATGAGCAGCATTTTATGTAAAAAATAACTAAAAACACCATTTTTTACCAATAATTTCAGGTTATTGTTGGCTTGAATATATCGATTTGCATACATTTTGGTTATTTTTATGATTTTCTATATATTATATGATTTCTAAAATAATATATGTGGATTTGAATAATATATGTGGTTTTGTACAAAAGAGGAGTGCAGTCAAGGTCACACTCAATCGCATTTGAATTTATTTATTCTAGTAGAAAAATGATTTTTGGTAAAGTTATTGTCAACAATGGATTAATAAATATTTTTTTAATATATCACACAACAAATATTATGTCAGATTATGTTATAATCATTGATTTACATGTGTATTATTTATTTTTTTTTAACATTCATATATAGTTCAGATATTCTATGATATGCAGTATGATGATTATATTAGAAATAACAGTATTATTCATCCTCAAATGCAGTAATTCTTTAGTAATAATTATATTTCATATTTTATTACTAAAAAAAAATGTGGTATATATAATTCTTATATTAGATTACAAACATTTGAAATGAAAAACTGATTATAAAAGATTGTATTATACTTATAACATAATGGTTAAAAAACAAAAAAAAAAGATAAGGCTAGATATCTCTAAAGGCGGAAATACACATACCAGTAAAATACGTAAGTAACTTGCATGCTAAGAAATGGCATATGCCGGCGGATGGCACACTGCTGATACATTTGCAAGTAAAATGAAATGCCTCGTTAGTATATGGCTTATTGGCATGTCAGTAGGTAGCAAGTGGTAATGCACATGGCAGTTTTTCAGTGATCAGAGAGTTTTCAAGACGGAAAATAATAGGTACTTGCACCTCAACTGGTAGTTAAAAATGTTAAGCAACAGAGGATCAGAAGAAAGAAACAAGATATTTGGGTAAAAGACTGGATTAGCAGAAGGGAAGAATATGGAGCAAGCAGTTGTTTGCTTACAGAAATGCGGCTAGAAGATATAAATGGCTACAGAAATCATTTGAGAATGCTTCCTGAAAAAACTGTTATTGAAAATGAGAAACAAAATTCAGAAAAAGATACCCATACAGTCATCCAAAGTAGAAAACAAAATCGCTTATAGTGGTGATAGCTACTGGAGTGCCAGCAACTAGTAGACACGTTCCGACATGCCGCTTGAACTCCCCCGAAACCCCCCGCCACACATTGCATGCCAAAAAATCAAATGATGTGCAATTTACTTGCGCGCCTTTTACAGGCATACCTTTTAATAAATACACATACCAGGAGCTATCTCCTGCAAGCTACTTGCATGCTATTGTGCAAGCAACAGGCATGTGTATTTCCGCCNATGTCTGTATTTATTAAGCATAAATACCTAAATATTTCAGTTGCTAAAAATATTCTGTTGGCTACTCATGTATCTTGTTATTAACCATATATCAGCTCTACAAGAGTTCGCTTTACCTGCTCACCTCATACCACTGAAGGCGTCGCGGCGCTAGCATCCAAACCGCAACTAATACCTACTCACAATCATATAAATGGTAGAAACCATCATAATAAGGGTGTTTTAGAGTGGGTCTTTCGTAACATTATACCCCTAAAAGATTATATATGCCAGCTTTCCACAATAATATACATGACTTCGTGTAAAAAAGGAGTGATTAAAAAAAAACACTTTCTGTTCTGTATTTACAATATTTTATGTTATTAACGTGTTACAAACTTATATGTATACGTTTTTTATATTTTTCTATTAATTATTTTCATGTAATTTTTGGTAAATTCTACAATAACAGTCAATTTTTATGTAAAAATAAGTAAATCAATGTAAAATTGTCTATCAATGATCATATTCTAATCGGTTATTTTTAATGGTTATCTACAATAATGAGCAGAATTTTATGTAAAAATAAGTAAAAACACCATTTTTTACCAATAATTTCAGGTTATTGTTGGCTTGAATGTATAAAGTATCGATTTGCATACACTTTGGTTATTTTTATGATTTTCTATACAGGGTAGCCCATCGAAAACGTACCGCAAGGCATTACAGGGTAGTAATGAACTTTTCGGCAAAATCCAAAAACAGGTAAAGTTTGCTTCTGAGGGGGACAACTTTTGGCGCAAAAAGCATAGCAAAATCTTCAACCCCCTAAGTGGGGGTGCCATCCCCCAAATTTTTTTAAATGGGAATGGGG